>NC_092052.1:116612077-116817960 GCF_003086295.3 Arachis hypogaea | reverse complement strand
ATATATATATATAAGTGATGAGGTTATGGACACTATCGAGCTACAAAAATTTTCACTGTTATACTCAATTGAGATGGTTTGGCTCGATAAAGATGTGAGGTTTTTTGCCATTTTTTTAATTAATATTAAATTTGTATTATTGATATTTCAAATGTGTTTATTTACCTTTTTAATTATTCTTTGATTTTTGTTTGTCAATTATAGGAGAGAAGATACATGTCTCAGTAAAGAGAGCTCTTGTGTCTCAATTCATGAATTTTCTATGGAAAGAATAGTTTTGTGAGTTTAAATCGATGTATCGATGTATGCAGACTTCCAGAATCGTCAAGTATCGCACAATATGGATTTAGCTTTGTGACTTTTGTCATTCCCAATGCTCTTAGGTTCAATTACACCTATTAGTTGTAAGTTTGTTGTTTTAAAAAAAAAATAAATTCAGTGATATATTTATTTAACAATAATGCTCTGCATCCATGTAATTTTTCTAAACCAAGTTATTTTTTCTCACGTGCCGCGCACCCTTTTTCATGCTTTCATAACAGACCTTTAACGTTAAACCAGCTTCACGAAAGCTTCCTTCAAGTAAAGCTTTCTTCTTCTTTTTCTTGCAACGTAAAGCTTCCCTTCTCTTGATTTCTTAGATTTTTTTTTCCGTTGTTTTCATTTTGATTTTTTGAATAGCGTATCAAAACAATGAATGATTTCAAGTTCAAATCAGTTGAATGAGAGCAATTTTGGATTATTCTTCTGATTTAAATAGAATGGACGAGGTTTAGATTATTCAATCATGAATTGAATGGAATGGAGTGTAATTGAATAAAGTGATAATGAATACTTTCATTCTTCATTGCTAAATCCAGTGTTGTTTAGAACACAATTTTCGGTTCATTTGTTATTATACAATGGTTTTGTATGAACATATTTACATTTCATTCTAGAAATAGCAGTGTTTCTGAATTGAATTATATAATGGACAATTTTTTTGTTCATTTGTTTTTACACAAATCTTGTTATGATAGTATTTCGTTATTCTTCAATATTTGAATTGAATGAAAAGAATGTAATTGAATAAAGTGATAATGAAGAATCGGATAGATAGTAACACCCTAATTAGCCTAAGCCTTACTATGCTGGAAAGTAAGGTTAATAAAGGTTTATGGAAATTCTAAGGCTTATATATAAAGCGATGACGAAGAAAGCTCAAATACAGAATACAAAGCGCGAAATGTTCACACGGAACTACAACTTAGCATAAGTAAAGATACAAGATAATATAATATAATATAATATATAGATATAAGAGTATAATATCATAAAGAACAAGCCACAGCTTTGCGGAGTTTAAGCCGACTAGTTATATACAGACAATACGGGTTTTGAAAGTAAAACGGCTTATACAATATCTCTCTCAAGGTCAAAAGCTCTACCGAGGTAGTTGACGACCTGCATCTAAAAACAAAAAAAGTAGAAGAAAAGGTCTCGTATGTACATCATAAAAGCAAGCCCCGGACACCGAAATCTAGAGTTACCAAAAAACAACACAAAGAAATAAACCAAAAAAAAGTATCTAACAGATTCAACATAAATCCACATTTACAGCGCAACTACCTCTTTGCACGCACACTTTCCAAATCTCCTCAATCCCAGAAGAAAACACAAGTAGTTCATACAAGTAAAGCACAAGTAGATATTCATGTATAGCAAGTAAATCAAGAAACAATTAAGCATGTTATACAATTAGGCAAACAATGCAAGTCTGTAAAGCAATAAAAAATAGAATATGCACATGATGAATACCTTCCTAATTAGCTGATATACATGTCGTTATAGTGCCAACCCGACACAAAATCCGGTTCGCAACTCCCAGATTAGTCTCTCTGTTGCGGATACTCAGGAGGAATAATTCCGAGGGATAAGTGCCCAACCACCTTCTCCTTTCAGAGAGAAACATTCTGAGAGAGAGTGCCCTATCACCTTCCTCTGGATGCCGCATGATTCCATGGGTTAGTGTCCTACCACCTTGCAACCAGAGAAAAATCATACTTATAAGGAAGAATTCTGAGGGATGAGTGCCCTACCACCTTCTCCATGACTGAGAAATGTAAGTGGAAAGCCCAACTCCAACCCTTACATCCGAACATAGGCGGAGATTGCCACAGCCCCTACGACAGAGAACAAAGCATAGTACAATCACGTACTCAATCTCAGAGATCACTGCTCATAGCACAAGTCTGTACATACTCATCTCATAATCCATAATCATTCATCCTTAATATCTCAAGTTCATCATCGAATCCACAACTCCACAATTTCATCATACCAATCGTCTTTACAGTACTCTACAACTTCAATCAACTAATCCACCCTCAGTACTCCAGAAACCTAAGTTTCCGTCTTCTAAATTTATGTAGAATTTTACTAAAATAAGTCACTAACTCATCTCTAGTATTATTAGAACCTAATTACTAGATAGTACTCTTAAACAGCATTTGAAGGAAGTTTGGAAAGTTAGAGAACCCTTGAAAACGAAGAAAAATCATTTTCAATAAAACAGGGGTCTCACGTACACAAGTCTCTGTCTCGCGTACGCATGCAGTAAAAAATGGGTGGTCGCGTATGCAACCACCTGCTCGCGTACGCGAGTGTCCAACCTGAATGGATTGCTCACGTCGCGTGTTAAAGTTCGCGTACGCAAGGGTCAAAATTCTGATAGTTCACGTACACATGCAGTGCCTGCGTACGCGAGATGCCCAACCCAAATGGAATGGCCGCGTCGCGTGCACTGTGTCGCATACGCAACCCTCACCAGACTTAGAAAATTTTTAAAGTTGCAGAATTTAGTTTTAAACACGAAACTTTAAACATTCATAACTTTCTCTACAAAAATCTATTTTTCTCAAACTTTATATCAATTTAAAGCTCTCAAAACAATCTTTAATTTAAAATAAATTTCACCAAATTTTGAAAACAGAAAAACTCATGTTATGGTCCGTCAAAGTTCACCAAAATTGGTTTTTACCAAAAGTAATTAGGTTATCAAACTTCCAAAATTCACAAACAATACAAAATATCCTACAACCAAATCAAATCCAATGGACCTAAATGATATTCAAATATCTTGCAATTCATTCCACAACCTACCAACATGCAATTTTACCAATTTCATCCAAAAATCCTCATTTACACTCCTCTAATTCTCAATTATTACACTCAAAGTATCATTTCCCTATCCTCAACATTTATCAACATCAATAAGCTTCACAATTAATTATCAACACTCAAAATCATCATTCTCAACTTCAATTTTAATAATCAACCATAACATCAAAGTTCAACATCATAATTCATCAAGATCAATAACGTCATCATACATTATTAACTCAACAATTTCCAACCATTAATTCAGTCTTATCCTAAGTCCACTAGCCTAAGTGTCCAGAAATATTACATATTATATAGAGAAAACTGAAACCATATATTAGCCGATTCCCAAAATGCATACCGTACCAAGATTGAAATCCAACAAGCTTTCAATCACCAACACCACTTCCAAAAGGCCACAATCAACTCCCAAACAAGCTATTCATATATTTTACCACAAATCAATCTAGGGTTTCATATACATAAAACCACAAGAAATATGAATACACTCACCTTACCCAATGGAATTAGGTATGAAACACAACAATACTCTTGCGTTAAATCACCCCTAAATAATCAAAATAACAAAACTTCTTCAAAACCCAAACCTAAAAACGTGAAAACTATTAGGACTGAGAAAGGGAGTGTGAAACGTGATTTCTTACCAGAAATACTTAGGTAGAAATGACGGGCTCAACGGGAGCTTCGCGTGGCCTTAAACAGCTCGAAAATCGGAGCACCGTGGCTCGCGATACAAGCGAAAGAAGTTGAATGTGAATAATGCTCTCTTTTCTCCTTCTCCTCTCAATACAGCTGTGTGTGTGTGTGTGTTTGTGGAGTTTATGAGCTGAAAAGCTCATTAAGTATGCTTATATATGTTGGGCTTGGGCCCAATTTGGGCCCAGTCCAACTCGTTAGCATTTTTAACCCGTTTGGCTCACTTTGGGCCAAAACCTTTAGAATTAGTGCCCGGTTTTCAATTCTGAAAGTTTTCCTAAGTTTTCCTACTGTTTTTATTATTTTCACGTAGTACGGACAGACTTAAGCCGGTACTGCCGGTTAATTTACTGGTTTGGATTTTTATATTGTTTTTCGCAGAAAATTACATTTTCCCACTTAGAAAAATTCAATGAATTCAAATCTCATGGTTAAATTTCTAAATTAAGACTTCTAATTTCTCGAACCTATTCCGGGCGATTAAATTATTCCTTTATTTTATCTAAATGGTCAATAGAAATTATGGTTCTTACATTCTCTCCTCCTAATAAATTTTCGCCCTCGAAAATTGAAATCGTTTGTAATCCAACAACGGCAGTCTATCTCCATCTTAAATTCAAGTCCCCATACTCCTTTAGTTGCATCACTCTGATTTCTACTACATATAAAAGAATCTTCTTTTCTCCCTTTGTTTTCCCTCAGATGTAACTCTAAGTTCTGATATCACGAATGGTGATATTCTATACTATGAAAATAAGTTAAGGTTTGGTTACCGGCTTCATAATTACCTCAACTCTTTTGTTGTGATAGACCTACCTCCTGTGTTCTTCGGCATGGACAATCATGGACAATCTCTAACCAAATGTCCTTGTGCACTACACTTGTAGCATAGTTTCATATCCAACTGACATGGCCTATGCGGATAGTAGTTCCTGCACTCCTGACACCTCAAATTAGGGGAGTAAGCTCTTTATCGCTTCCCTTCACCATTTCTCTTGAGGTTCTGTCCGCTTGGTGCAAGGTAATCGCCATGAGCTCGGTTGTCAGTATAACCATGATATCCCCTCGCCTCAGGTACCTTCTTGGCACAGTCCTCCATAAACCTCGCCTTGTTCACAAGCTCAGAAAAGATTTGAATCTCCAAAGGAGCCACAGCAGTCATAATGTCATCCTGCAAGCCTCCTTGATATTTAACGTACTTCCAACTCTCATAGGACTCCGGGGCACCTTGACAGATCCTAGAAAACCTACAGAGTTTCTCGAACCTACTAGTGTATTCGGCCACAGACAACAAGCCTTGCTTCACCTGCATAAGCTCTAACTCCTTTGCTTCTCTCACCAACTCCGGAAAATACTTCCTATAGAACGCCATTTGAAACACATCCCAAAGAATCTCCGCATTCGGAATTCGCAGCAACTAGCACTCTCCTTGCCACCAATGTTGTGCCTCTCCTAACAATTGATAGGTTGCAAACCCCACGTATTGGTTAGCCGGGACATGTTGAGCCTGTAGTGCGCGCTCTATAGATTAGAACCAAATGTCCGCTTCAGTTGAGTTGGTCGAACCTTGATAAACCGCTATTTTACGGTTTATTTTATGTTGAATTGAGTGGATTTTATCCATTATTCTCACACTTATTCATATAATTCGTATGTTTTACATTTTCCTTCCTAATTTTGTGCTATGATTGAAAACTTCCTTCTTTGGCCTTAAATTTACTAATTTTAATCCTCTCTTATTTCCATTCGATGTCTTGATATGTGTGTTAAGTGTTTTCAGGTTTTATAGGGCAGGAATGGCTTAGAGAATGGAAATAAAGCATGCAAAAGTGGAAGGAACACGAGAAATTGAGAATTTCAGAATCTGGTAGCGACACACTCGCATGGATGAGGCGTACGTGTGATTGAGCCAATGTCCAAATGACGCGCATGCATGGCTGATGCCTATGCGTGGCCAGTGAAAATGTCCAGCGACGCCTACGCGTGGCTGATGCGTACGCGTGACAGAGCGTCACGTACTGCAATTTACAGAAAACGCCAGAGGTGATTTCTGGGCTGATTTGGACCTAGTTTCAAGCCCGAAAACATAGATTAGACGCTGGAAGTGGAGCAGAATCGATCATTCAACTTTTATTCACACAACTTTAGGTTTTAGATGTAGTTTTCTAGAGAGAGAGGTTCTCTCCTCTCTCTAGGTTTTAGGTTTTTTAGTTTTATTTCTTCTTCAATTCAGATTTCCATCTTATTTTAATTTAGTTTCTCTTATACATCTGATTATTCTAGCATCTTAGTTTATTTTCCCTTGTTGATGTCTTTATTTTCCCAATTTAATTTATGAACTCTTCAAGTTAGATTCAATTTTCATTAATGGAATCTATGTTTCATGTTTCCTATTGTTCAATTGCATTGTTATTGTTATTTCTTTGGTTTAGTTAGTTTTAGATTTTGCTATGTCTTGTTAGTTTTCTATATTTTTATGTTATGCCTTCCAAGTATTTGAGAAAATGCTTGGTTGGATTCTAAATTAGATTTTTATGTTCCTAACTTGGATTAATCAATTAGAGACTCTTGAGTTATCAAAATTCTTTTGTTGATTGGTGATTGAAAATTGCTAGTTGGCTTAGGCTTTACTAAATCTAGTCTTTGATTAGGACTTGTGAACTTAAGTTGATTTTGCTCACTTGACTTTCCTTCATTGTTAGAGGTTAACTAAGTGAAATATTTAAAAGGGCATTCCAATTGAGGATGATAATGAGGATGGGAATTCCAATTCTCAATCCTTGTTAGGACTTTTCTTAGTTGTTATTTTATTTCCTTGTTATTTACATTACTTGTCTCTTATCACAAAACCCAAAAATATACTTTATCATAACCAATAATAAACACTTCCCTGCAATTCCTTGAGAGACGACCTGAGGTTTAAATCCTTCGGTTAATTTTGTTGGGTTTGCTTTGCGACAAAAAATTTAAATATTGATTGAGGTTTAATTGTCGGTTTAGAACTATACTTGCAACGCGATTATTTTTTTGAAATTCTTTACCGACATTTTTCCACCCATCAATTTTTAGGCGCCGTTGCCGGGGAATTGCAAATGTGTGCTTTATTATTGGTTATTGTGAATATTGTGAATATATTTGCCTTTTGTTTCTTTGTTAGTTTTTGCTAATTTTAGGAGTTTATTTTCATTAATTCTGATTAGTTTTTGTTTTTATTTTCTCTTGTTACTATGAATTCTCACCCCTTTGGCTATGAGTTTGGTTCAAATTATGTTGTAAGAAGTGGAGATTACAATGAAGGCTTGCATCAAGGATGGGACAATCAAAAATGGGAGGAGCCACAAGGATTTGACCAATCCTCTTGGCAACAACCTCCACCAACGTACTTTGAGCAAGAGCCATTCCAGAATGCATATCAATCCAATAGCTATGGTAGACCCCCTTGTAGTTACCAACAAGCCCCACCATATTCTTCTGAACCCCCTCCTCAACATAGTTTTAAACCACCATACTCACAAGCCCCTACAACCAAACACTTCCATATGATCCTAACCCATATCCACCATACCAACCACCATATGAGCCATATGAACCACACATAGAACCACCACCATTCCAACCTCAATACCTCTAAGAACCACCTCCAATGTATGAGAACTTTCAACCACAAGACGAATTTTTCTTTCCACCACAACCCTCTATAGGGGAATGTCCATATCCATCAATCCAAGAACAATATGATCCTATTTATGTTAGCCAAATGGAACAAGAGCCACGGGATCATTTTAAGGAAGCAATGGATCGACTTCGAGCAACCATCCATCAAATGAAGCGAGAGGAAAGCCGAAAAGCACACGAAGCTCTCATGGCTACCAAATCTTAACTTCAGAACAAGGGACTGTAGTGTGTTGTGCAACAAGTGGACAAAATGGAGAGTGTTGAACCACCACATCCTTATCATGGTGAACCACCTTCCTATCATAAACCTTTCTTCCCAAGTAATGAACCCTCATATCCACTCTAATCCCCAATGGATGACACTCTTGGTGTTCTTCTTCAAGAATAAAGAGAGATGTAGCGGACGACACTAGAGTTCATAGCTACCTTGACCGAGGTAGTAGATAATTTAGCTTTACTGCGCTTCAACACTCAAAGTACCCCCATGGCCGCATGTGGAGAATCTAATGAGGAGCGTAGCATAAAGGAGAAATTAGAAACTCCAGTGGAAAGTGAGGAATGTAACTTGGTATTAGAATGATTGGAGGAAGCTGTAATTTTTGAAGAGGAAGAAGTGGTTGAAGACTTAGGAGATGCTGAACCTCCATGGGAATCTAGAGTAGTAGAGTATTCCTTCGAGAAGCTTGAAATTGATGTTGAGAAGGATAGTGCACAACTTCCAAGGCATGTTCTCCATGAAGAATTGGACGGAATAGAACAAGAAACAAGTCCCTTTGGTAATGAAGATCCCACATGACATCTTCCTAGTGATGAACTTGCATTTGCAATTGAACCCCTTGAGTTTGAAGAACCTTCTCCGAGTGAATCTGAAGGTGATGCTGAGGTAGAATTTTCTCAACCTCCAACTTATGACTTGAGTAACAGGGAAGAATTAGAAGAACTTGATAAGGGAGCAGTTGAAGTTGAAGAGGCTTGCAAAGAGGTGGAAGAAGTCAAAGAAGAGCACACGGGAGTGGAGCTTGCAACATCATTAGAAACACCTCTCCCCAAGCCATTGCCATCCAACACAACATTCAAGTGGGTAAAATTCTTATCCTTAAACTTTACTTTCCCATTTGAATATGCTTTGTTAGAAATGGATGGGCAACTTCGCGCTCTTTGTGGCTTTAAGAGTGAACGGGCGATGGTAAGTGGTTGGAAACATAAGTTTCGGTTCATTGTGGATGAAATCTCAAAGTCTAAATGCAAAGGTTAGTGTAGAGCTTGATTGAATGGGTCTAGGAAGCTATTTGGATGTCTTAGTGAGATTTTGGATTACTTGCCACCCGGTTGAAACAATGATTACAACTTAAAGACGGGTGTAGAAATAAGATTTGGGATCCCGGTAAACAAGAGGATCAACTTTGGGAGCTCAAAGCTTGTGAAGAACTTCATCAAGGCTTGGTGAATTCATTTGGAAATTTTGGAGCTTATTGGAAGTCCAAGCATTGGTGGAAGTTTTAAGATGAGTTCAAGCACAAGCCACCATGACAAGGAGCTCACCAAATGTCCAACTTAAGGACTTTAACTAAAAGTGCTAGGTGGAGACAACCTACCATGGTATGATCTTCCTTATTTATAGTTCTATTTTATTTATTTGCTTATATTTGTTTCATTAATTATCTTTGTTAATTTTTAAATAAGCATGTTTCCCTTTTGTTCTGAGTTATTTCTTAAATTAAAAAAAAGGGCAACCCACGCGCACTCGTGGGCGACGCGTACGCGTCAATGCCCAAAGTTGGTTCATGCCCAAACCGTGCTAGAATGGTGCGACGGCATGGCCTAGATAGGAAGTTGTGCCAGGACCGCGCTAGTGGGGTGCTAGATGCACATACCAATCCACGCGTACGCGTAATTTTCATTTTTGGCCTTCAACGCGTGGGCGTAGGCGACGTGTACGCTTCGTTCCTTCATGCCATCTTTGGCACAGCAAAAAGAGAGTTATGCTACCACTGTGCGAGTACTGTGCGAGGAGAACAATTCACACCCACATGTACGCATGACTGATGTGTACGCGTCACCTCCTTATTCTGCAACCCACGCGTACGCGTGGGCGACGCTTACCTGTGGCTTTCTGTTTTCCATTCTTCTTCCTTCTTCTCTCCTTTCTTATTCTTTCTTCTTCCTTTCTTACTTTCTTCTTCTTCATTTGTTTAACTTCTCATCTTATTCTCTTTCATTCTATTTTACTCATTGCATTTGCATACTTTCATTCATTGCATTTTAGTCTTGTGCATGTTTTTATTTTCTTTTCTAAGTTTGCTATTTCTCCATTGGTGTTAAATGTTTTTACTCAACTGTTGAATATTTTTTGCATTGTTTTGGTGCTTCGTGACTTATTCTACATTGTTGGGTGATATTATTTATAGGTCAATGCTACTCTTTTATGACACTTGTATCCCTTTTGTATTGATATAAACTTATATTGTCTTTCATGACCCACTCTCTCTCCCTCATTGTTGCAATTCTTGCACTATTGATATGCCATTTGCCTATATTCTTTTTTTACTTGCATGTTGTAGCTACCATGTAGTTGAGAACCTCATTAATATTTGGCATTAGCCCACCCATATTTTTTTTGTTTGCATATCTTTGTTTGTGGGTTATTCTTCTTCCTTTTTCTCTTCTTTCAGGATGCCCACCAAGAAGGAAAACGGAAAACTTCTAAATGGGGCGACAAACAAGTTCTGGCGTACAATCTTTGGAGAAAGCGCATGATGAGCGGATAATTTATACGCTTTTTGGCATTGTTTTTAGGTAGATTTTAATATATTTTAGTTAATTTTTATTATATTTTTATTAGTTTTTATTCAAAAATCACATTTCTGGACTTTACTATCAGTTTGTGTGTTTTTCTGTGATTTTAGATATTTTCTGGCTGAAATTGAGGGACCTGAGCAAAAATCTGATTTAGAGGCTAAAAAATGACTGCAGATGCTGTTGGATTCTGACCTCCCTTCACTTGAAGTGAATTTTTTGGAGCTACAGAAACCCAATTGGAGAGCTCTCAATTGCTTTGGAAAGTAGACATCTTGGGCTTTCCAGAAATATATAATAGTCCATAGTTTACCTGAGATTTGATGGCCCAAACCGGCATTCAAAGTCAGCCTAAAATTTCTGGCATAAAACGCCCAAACTGGCACCAGAATTGGAGTTAAACGTCCAAACTGGCACAAAAGCTGGCGTTTAACTCCAGGAGCAGCCTATGCACGAAAAAGCTTCAATGCTCAGCCCAAGCACACACCAAGTGGGCCCTGGAAGTGAATTTCTGCATCATTTACTATTTCTGTAAACCCTAGGCTACTAGTTCATTATAAATAGGACCTCTTGCTATTGTATTTTCATCTTCAGATCACTTTTGAGACTATCTTTGTATCACTTTTGATCTCTTGATCATGTTTAGGAGGCTGGCCATTCGGCCATGCCTGGACCTTGTTCTTATGTATTTTCAATGGTGGAGTTTCTACACCCCATAGATTAAGGTGTGGAGCTCTGCTGTTCCTCATGAATCAATGCAATTACTACTGTTTTCTATTCAATTCACTCCTACTTCTTATTCTAAGATATTCATTCACACACAAGAACATGATGAATGTGATGATTATGTGACACTCATCACCATTCTCACCTATGAACGCGTGCCTGACAACCACCTCCGTTCTACATGAAAACGAGCTTGAATGCATATCTCTTAGCCTCGAGATCAGAGTCTTCGTGGTATAAGCTAGAATAAATTGGCAGCATTCTTGAGATCCAGAAAGTCTAAACCTTGTCTGTGGTATTCCGAGTAGGATCTGGGATAGGATGACTGTGACGAGCTTCAAACTCGCGAGTGTTGGGCGTAGTGACAGATGCAAAAGGATCAATGGATCCTATTCCAACATGAGTGAGAACCGATAGATAATTAGCCGTGCGGTGACAGCTCATTTGGACCATTTTCACTGAGAGGACGGACGGTAGCCATTGACAACGGTGATCCCCCAACATACAGCTTGCCATGGAAATGAGTATGCATGATTGGATGAAGGCAATAGGAAAGCAGAGGTTCAGAAGCAATAAGCATCGCCATACGCTTATCTGAAATCCTAACAATGAATTACATAAGTATTTCTATCTTATTTTCTATTTTAATTATATTTTAATTATCAAAATCCCCTAACCATTTGAATCTGCCTGACTGAGATTTACAAGGATGACCATAGCTTGCTTCAAGCCGACAATCTCCGTGGGATCGACCCCTTACTCACGTAAGGTATTACTTGGACGACCCAGTGCACTTGCTAGTCAGCTGCACGGAGTTGTGTGAAAAGTGTGCGATCACGATTCCGTGTACCAACGCATCAGTTGTAGCCACCCGTCTACTTGCACATCTTTGCATGCACCGAGGACGGTGCATTCTTTAAGTGTGGGAGGTCGATACCGACTTCCGTGGGTAACTATTCCTTTTCCAACACCAATTTTTATTCCTCTTTGTTAGTTAGTTGTTGCATTGCATGATAGATTGCATGGTCAGTTAGTTGCTTGCATTTAGCTACTACTTGGTTGAAGTAATTTTTTTTTTCAAGAAAGTTTTTAGAGCATTTCACTAATTTGAATCAAGTTTTTGTTGAACTTGTTTGAAGGAATTTAATTTGGAACATGGTTTTAGAGCTCGAACACACAAAACTAGTGAGATTTTGAGCCTATTTGATTGGTTGCATTTTATCAACGAATATATTTTGTTTTGTTCTGTGTTGTTCTCTCTAAAAATTGTGATCTTTGTCTTGCTTGATTCTATATTTACATTGTTTGATGTATGTATGTACTTATGTGATTGAGGCCTTTGTTTCACTAAGCTTACATACCCATATGGCTTTACCCTTTCATTATCCTTTGCAAACCAATGTTGATCCTGTTTAACCCCTTTTATTCTTTATTTTAGCTCATCACTAACTCTAAATGGAAAACAATAATATCCTTAATTTGAATCCTTAGTTAGCTTAGACTAGTGAAAGTGTTCATGATTTAAGTGTGGGAAAATTGGTTTGGAAACATTTGGTTTGAGAATTGGGTATTGTATATTTTTGGTAAATTTGTGAAAAAGATAGTTGAGCACATAGTCTTGCATCCAATATCTTACTCATATGTATTGAGAAAAACAAAAGAAAAGAAAAATAAAAAGAAAAAAAAAGAAAAAAAGAAAAGGAAAAAGAGCAAATAATAAAAAGGGACAAAATGTCCCAAAGTAAATGGTGATAGCAATGCATATGTAGTGTACTCAAAATCGGATGCATGAATATATGGAAAACGTAGTTAATGGGTAGTTAGATTTTATATTCTGATTACATGGATTATCTTAAGTTAGGTGGGAAGTTTGGGTTAATCAAGGATTCCAATTTTAGTCCACTTAACCAAATAGTCCTACCTTGACCCTAACCCTATTACAACCCTTGAAAAGACCTCTTGATATGTGTATTTGTGCATTAAATTTTTGTTGATTGGTAGAAGAATAGCAAGTCTTAGAAAGCAAGATTAGTAGAGAATTGAGAGAATCGAACCTTAAAAACCCTGAGCGATTAGAGTGTATACACTTCCAGTGAGGGTTCGATGCTCGATTATTTGTTCCTGGCTTTCACGAGCTTTCTTCTTGTAAGTCTATTTGTACTTCATTTTATGATTTGAATTAGTGGAATCCAGTTCATATTTGTTCTTAAAAGATTTATTTACTTTTAACCAAGTAGGTAGAAGCATTTCACATTTAGTTGCATTCATATAGATAGGTTGCATTTCATACATTCTACCATTCCTCTTCACTTCTTTTATAGTTTCTCTTGAGCTTAGCATGAGGACATGTTAATGTTTAAGTGTAGAGAGATTGATAAACTGCTATTTTACGGTTTATTTTGTGTTGAATTGAGTGGATTTTATCCATTATTCTCACACTTATTCATATAATTCGTATGTTTTATATTTCCCTTCTTAATTTTGTGCTATGATTGAAAACATGCTTCTTTGGCCTTAAATTTGATAATTTTATTCCTCTCTTATTACTATTCGATGCCTTGATATGTGTGTTAAGTGTTTTCAGGTTTTATAGGGCAGGAATGGCTTAGAGGATGGAAATGAAGCATGCAAAAGTGGAAAGAACACAAGAAATTGAGAATTTCAGAATCTAGTAGTGATGCGCACGCATGGAAGACGTGTACGCGTGACTGAGCCAATGTACAGTGACGCGTACGCGCTGCTGATGGGTATGCGTGACAGAGCGTCACGTGCTGCAATTTACAGAAAATGTCGGGGACGATTTCTGGGCTGATTTGGACCCAATTTCAAGCCCGAAAACACAAATTAGCAGCTGAGAGTAGAGCAGAATCGATCATTCAACTTTCATCCGCACAACTTTAGGATTTAGATGCGGTTTTCTAGAGAGAGAGGTTCTCTCCTCTCTCTAGGTTTTAGAGTTTTTTAGTTTTATTTCTTCTTCAATTCAGATTTCCATCTTGTTTTAATTTAGTTTCTCTTCTACATCCTATTATTCTAGCATCTTAGTTTATTTTCCTTTGTTGATGTATTTATTTTTCCAATTTAATTAATGAACCCTTCATGTTAGATTCAATTTTCTTTAATGCAATTTATGTTTCATGTTTCCTATTGCTCAATTGAATTGTTATTGTTATTTCTTTGCTTTGGTTAGTTTTAGAGTTTGGTATGTCTTGTTAGTTTCTATGTTTTTATGTTATGCCTTCCAAGTGTTTGATAAAATACTTGGTTGGATTTTAAATTAGAATTTTATGTTCTTAACTTGGATTAATCAATTAGAGACTCTTGAGTTATCAAAATTCTTTTCTTGATTGGTGATTGAAAATTGCTAGTTGGCTTAGTCTTAACTAAATCTAGTCTTTGATTAGGACTTGTGAATTTAAGTTGATTTTGCCCACTTGACTTTCCTTCATTGTTAGAGGTTAACTAAGTGAAAGAGAAAGGCAATTACCATCACAATTGATGATGATAATGAGGATGGGAATTCCAATTCACAATCCTTGTTAGGACTTTTCTTAGTTTTTATTTTATTTCCTTGTTATTTACATTACTTGTCTCTTATCACAAAACCCAAAAATATACTTTATCATAACCAATAATAAACACTTCCCTGTAATTACTTGAGAAACGACCCGAGGTTTAAATACTTTGGTTAATTTTCTTGGGTTTGCTTTGTGACAAACAATTTAAATATTGAATGAGGTTTAATTGTCGGTTTAGAACTATACTTGCAACGCGATTATTTTTGTGAAATTCTTTACCGACATTTTTCCACCCATCAATTTTTTGGCGCCATTGCCGGGAAATTGTAAATGTGTGCTTTATTATTGGTTAATGTGAATATTGTGAATATGTTTGCCTTTTGTTTCTTTGTTAGTTTTTGCTAATTTTAGGAGTTTATTTTCATTATTTCTTATTAGTTTTTGTTTTTATTTTTTCTTGTTACTATGAATTCTCACCCCTTTGGCTATGAGTTTGGTTCAAATTATGTTGTAGGAAGTGAAAATTACAATGAAGGCTTGCATCAAGGATGGGATAATCAAAGACGGGAGGAGCCACAAGGATTTGACCAACCCTCTTGGCAATAACCTCCACCAATGTACTATGAGCAAGAGCCATTCCAGAATGCATATCAATCCCATAGCTATGGTGGACCCCCTTGTAATGACTTGGAATGTATTAGGTTTGGTGAGAAGTTTACGTTAATCAGGAATTCGAATTTTAGTGCACTTAACCAAATACGTTCCTACTTTGACCCTAACCCCATTACAACCCTTGAAAAGACCTCTTGATATGTGTATTTGTGCATTAAATTTCTGTTGATTGGTAGAAGAAGAGCAAGCCCTAGAAAACAAGATTAGTAGAGAACAGAGAGACTCGACCCTCAAACACTAGAGTGATTAGAGTGTATACACTTCCAGTGAGGGTTTGATGCTCAATTTTGTGTTCCCGACTTTCATGAGCTTTCTTCTTGCAACTTTACTTGTACCTCATTGTGTGATTTGAATTAGTGGAATCCAGGTTATGTTTGTCTTGGAGAATTTGTTTACTTTTAACCAAGTAGGTAGAATCATCTTAGCATGTAGTTGCATTCATGTAGATAGGTTGCGTTGCATGAGTCTCACCTTTTTTCCCTTCACTCTTTTGGTCTCCTTAAGCTTAGCATGAGGACATGCTAATGTTTAAGTGTGGAGAGATTTGATACACCATTATTTTACGATATATTTTGGACTAAATTGAGTGGGATTATGTCAACTAATCACACACTTATTCATGTAAATTACATGTTTTTCATTTTCTTTCTAGTATTGTGCCATGATTGAAAACATGCTTTTCTAAGCTTTAAAATTGTTAATTTTTAATTCTCCTTTATTACCATTCGATGCCGTGATATTTTTGTGAAGTGTTTTCAGGTTTACCGGGTATGAATTGCTTAAAGGATGAAGATGAGGCATGTTGAAGTGAAAGGAACACAGGAAACTAATGAGCTGAGAAGTGAAGAGCGACGCGCACGCATGGCTGACGCGTGCGCGTGATTTGGCGCGTTTATCCTTGACGCGTACATGGTGCGCAAAATTGTGATCATCAATGGCGCCAACAACTTAGTACGCACAATTGTAATCTGTAATCTTTATCACAACTCCGCACAACTAACCAGCAAGTGCGCTGGGTCGTCCAAGTAATAAACCTTACGTGAGTAAGGGTCGATCCCACGGAGATTGTCGGCTTGAAGCAAGCTATGGTCATCTTGTAAATCTCAGTCAGGCAGATTCAAATGGTTACGGAAAATTGATAATTAAAAGATGAATAAAACATAAAATAGGATAGAGATACTTATGTAATTCATTGGTTAGAATTTCAAATAAGTGTATGAAGATGCTTTGTTCCTTCTGAACCTCTACTTTCCTATTGCCTTCTTCCAATCATTCATACTCTTTTCCATGGCAAGCTTTATGTTGGGTTTCACCGTTGTCAGTGGCTACCTCCCGTCCTCTCAGTGAAAATGGTCCAAATGCGGTGTCACCGCACGGCTAATCATCTGTCAGTTCTCGATCATGTTGGAATAGGATCCATTGATCCTTTTGCGTCTGTCACTACGCCCAACACTCGCGAGTTTGAAGCTCGTGACAGTCATCCCTTCCCAGATCCTACTCGGAATACCACAGACAAGGTATAGACTTTTCGGATCTCAGGAATGGCCACCAATAATTCTAGCCTTTACCACGAAGGTTCTAATCTGAGATTAGAAACCCAAGAGAATATACTCCAGCTGTCGTCCAATGACTACGTAGATCGCTTTGTGGTTGTCAAGCATGCAACCTTGGCTAAGCGAGTAATGAAGATTGGGTGATTGTCACGGGTCACCCCTTCATTTTGACTTAACTGAATTAAGAACGAGAGTATATCTTGGAGAAGAAGTAGGCGTGAATTGAATAGAAAAATAATAGTACTTTGCATTAATTCATGAAGAACAGCAGAGCTCCACACCTTAATCTAGGGTGTGTAGAAACTCCACCGTTGAAAATACAAAAGTGATAATGGTGGTCATTGGCTTCGGCCCAAGAGAGGGAACCAGAAGAACCGATATCAAAAGTATGTGTAAAAGTCTGTAGCAAAAGGTCCTATTTATAGAAAACTAGTAGCCTAGGGTTACAGAAATAAGTAATTAATGAAAAAATCTTCTTCCGGGCCCACTTGGTGTGTGCTTGGGCTGAGCATGGAAGGTTTCACGTGTAGAGACTTCTCTTGGAGTTAAACGCCATCTTTTGTGCCAGTTTGGGCATTTAACTCCAGCTTTTATGCCAGTTTTGGCGTTTTGACGCCAAAATTTTTATGTTGACTTGGAACGCCGGTTTGGGCCATCAAATCTCGGGCAAAGTATGAACTATTATATATTGCTAGAAAGCCCAGGATGTCTACTTTTCAACATAATTGATAGCGCGCCAATTGGACATCTATGTCTCCAGAAAATCCACTTCGAGTGCAGGGAGGTCAGAATCCAATAGCATCTACAGTCCTTTTTCAGCCTCTGAATCAGATTTTTGCTCAGGTCCCTCAATTTCAACCAGAAAATACCTGAAATCACAGAAAAATACAAAAACTCATAGTAAAGTCCAGAAATGTGATTTTTATTTAAAAAACTAATGAAAATATAATAAAAACTAACTAAAACATACTAAAAACATACTAAAAACAATGCCAAAAAGCGTATAAATTATCCGCTCATCACAATACCAAACTTAAATTGTTGCTTGTCCCCAAGCAACTAAAAATAAAGTAGGATAAAAAGAAGAAAATATGCAATGAATTCCAAAAACATCTATGAAGATCAGTCTTAATTAGATGAGCGGGGCTATTAGCTTTTTGCTTCTGAACAGTTTTGGCATCTCACTTTATCCCTTGAAGTTCAGAATGATTGGCATCTATAGGAACTCAGAATTCAGATAGTGTTATTGATTCTCCTAGTTCAGTATGTTGATTCTTGAACACAGTTACTTTATGAGTCTTGGCTGTGACCCTAAGCATTTTGTTTTCCAGTATTACCACCAGATACATAAATGCCACAGACACATAACTGGGTGAACCTTTTCAGATTGTGACTTAGCTTTGCTAGAGTCCCCAATTAGAGGTGTCCAGAGCTCTTAAGCACACTCTTTTTGCTTTGGACCACGACTTTAACCGCTCAGTCTCAAGCTTTCACTTGATACCTTCACGCCACAAGCACATGGTTAGGGACAGCTTGGTTCAGCCGCTTAGGCCAGGATTTTATTCCTGTGGGCCCTTCTATCCACTGATGCTCAAAGCCTTAGATCCTTTTTATTTCACCCTTGCCTTTTGCTTTAAAGGGCTATTGGCTTTTTTTGCTTGCTTTTTCTTTTTCTTCTCTTTTTTTTTCTTCTTTTTTTTCGCATATATTTTTTTTCTGCAAGCTTTTCACTAATTTTTCTTGCTTCAAGAATCATTTTTATGATTTTTCAGATTATCAATAACATTTCTCCTTTTCCATTATTCTTTCAAGAGCCAACAATTTTAATATTCATAAACAACAAATTCAAAATTATGCACTGTTCAAGCATTCATTCAGAAAAACAAAAAGTACTGCCACCACATCAAAATAATTAAACTATTTTAAAATTCGAAATTCATGTACTTCTTTTTCTTTTTCAATTAAAAACATTTTTCATTTAAGAAAGGTGATGGATTCATAGGACATTCATAGCTTTAAGGCATAGACACTAAGACACTAATGATCATGTAATAAGACACAAACATAAATAAAACATAAAGCATAATTTTTGAAAAAAATAGAAAAATAAGAATAAGGAAATTAAAGAACGGGTCCACCTTAGTTATGGCGGCTTGTTCTTCCTCTTGAAGATCTTATAGAGTGCTTGAGCTCCTCAATGTCTCTTCCTTGCCTTTGTTGCTCCTCCCTCATGACTCTTTGGTCTTCTCTAATTTCATAGAGGAGGATAGAATGCTCTTGGTGCTCTGATAAACCACTATTTCATGGTTTATCTTATGCTCAATTGAGTGGTTTTTATCAACTCTTTACCCACTTATTCATACTATTTGCATGGTTTTACATTTGCCTTCCTAATTATGTGTTTTGATTGAAAACATGCTTCTTTGATCTTATATTTGCTTATTATTAATCCTCTCTTATTACCATTAGATGCCTTGATATGTGTGTTAAGTGCTTTCAGAGATTATAAGGCAGAAATGGCTTGGAGGATGGAAAGGAAGCATGCAAAAGTGGAAGGAATACAAGAAGTTGGAGAAATTGCTAAGCTGTCCAGCCTGACCTCTTCGCACTCAAACGGCTATAACTTTAGCTACAGAGGTCCAAACAACGCGGTTTCAGTTGCGTTGGAAACCTAACGTCCGGGGCTTCGATTTGATATATAATATTCTATAGTTCCCCTGACGCTAGGCGATGCGACCGCGTGATCCATTCGGCCGCGTCGCAGTGACGGAAATCAGCGTGATTGAATTCTTCTCCAGCAATTTCTGGGCTGTTTTCGACCCAGTTCGCGGCCCAAAAAACACAGATTAGAGGCTATAAAGTGGGGAAATGCATCCATTCAAAAGGAGGCTTTCATATTCACAATTTTCGGAGTAGATGTAGTTTTTAGAGAGAGAGGTTCTCTCCTCTCTCTTAGGATTAAGATTTAGGACTTCTCTTAGTTTTAGGAGTGACTCTCAACCCCAGGTTCTTTATTTTTATTTATTTTTCCAATTTAATTTATGAATTCCCATGTTATGATTTGAACATTTTATTTAATATAATTCGAAGTATTTCAGACTCATGATTGCTTTCTTTAATTTGTTAATACTCTGTGTTTATCCAAGTTATTTTCATTCAAGTAGATTCTCTTCCCTTTTGGCCTTGGTTAGGTAATTGGTAACACTTGAGTTGTCAAAGTCAGGAGTGGTTGAAATTGGCTGATTTTGCTTTAGCTAGGATTGCTCTAACACTAGTCTCTCCACAGGAATTGACTAGGATATGAGAATCAAGCTAATTAGTCCACTTGACTTAACTAAGTGGGATTAAAATCCAATTCTCATCACATCTGATAAGGATAACAAGGATAGGATTTCCGGTTCTCATACCTTGTCAAGAGATTTTATTATTATTATTTTATGTTACTTGCCATTCAACATACTGCTCCCTTAATTTCTAAAAACCCTACCATTACTTTCTCAAACCCCCAAATTTACAATCTCCATAACCAATAATAAGAACATACCTCCCTGCAATTCCTTGAGAAGACGACCCGAGGTTTAAATACTCGGTTATCAATTTTAAAGGGGTTTGTTACTTGTGACAACCAAACATTTGTACGAAGAGATTTTTGTCGGTTTAGAGACTATATCTACAACGCGACTGTTTTTATGACATTCTTTACTGGCAAAAATCCTAACGTCATGCTCCACCCTTAGTTGTCCCATATTGGAACTCAATTCTTTTAGGGAGGTGTTAATTTACTCCCAATAATTTTGTGGAGGAAAGTGCATCCCTTGAGGCATCTCAGGGATTTCATGATGAGGAATTTCCTCATGCTCTTGCCCATGAGTGGAATCTCTTATTTGCTCCATCCTTTTCTTAGTGATGGGCTTGTCCTCATCAATGAGGATGTCTTCCTCTATGTCAATTCCAGCTGAATTGCAGAGGTGATGTAACAACCCTGATTTTCGAGTACGCGAGATCATTTCTGAAGACACGAATTTCTCCAAAAGATCAGTAAAGGGAACACCTCTTCTGTATCATCAAGCATCTGAATCCTCATTGTCATTATATTATATTTAACTCAGGACCTTAGTTGAGACAAGCTCGATAACGCGGTCACGAAGAACCTGGTTTTTGAACCGTATCGGTTAGAAGTTTTGATTTGGTTTTTTTTTTTTAAATAGTCTCAGTTTGACGAACCGGACTCGATTTATGAGAGAAGAGAGATAATAGGATGATATTATCATTATATTAGTATTAGAAAATGCTTGAATGATATTATAAGGTTACCTGGTCTGTTTTAGTTAAAAATAGAAAATCGGTTTAACCAGGTTTACGGTTTACTGGTGCAGCTTAGCACCAGCACTCTCTGATGACTTTAGCAATGCTAAGGCCTCATCATATATGTTTTATTCTCATAATAAATATGTTACTAGTGTCATTTATGCTAGTAGCTCAGAAAATAATTTTTAGAGATGTTTTTACAAGTGTTCCGATACATCTAGCTTTAGTAGTTATACACCTGAGATATTTTAATATTATTTTAACCCGCCTCCAAGCCAACCAATCACAACTCACCTTACACCCCCAATACCTCCAAGGCTGTCTCATTTCATCATTTTGGCCGAAAATAACAAGAGAAAAAAGAGAGAAACTTTCATGAACACTTAATCTTCAAAGCTTGATTTCTTCTGAACTAAAACT
The DNA here is from genome assembly GCF_003086295.3 of Arachis hypogaea. Classification (NCBI taxonomy): domain Eukaryota; kingdom Viridiplantae; phylum Streptophyta; class Magnoliopsida; order Fabales; family Fabaceae; genus Arachis; species Arachis hypogaea. The sequence continues at coordinate 116,796,434 of NC_092052.1, read as the reverse complement.
CAAATCAAAAGTCCGATTTCACCAAAATGATCCTCTCTTCTTCCTCTACATAACCATATAACATATCAAGGCTGGAAATAAGGTGAGATGACTGTCTCCCTCCCTCTTCAATTTGGTTTTCAAGGAAAACCATGCAAAACATGTGTTTTCTTGATGTTCTTCCTTAGGAATCATGCTTAACTTGACTTGAGGTCCAAGAAACATGAATTTCCAGCAATCTAAACTGAGATATCTATTCCTAACATACTGAGTGAGATTTGGTCAGTTGAGAGTTTTTGGATTTAAAGTTGTTCTTGATGTGATTTAGGAGGAAAAAGTGCTTAAGGACCACCTGAAAGTTTAACCGAATTAGGAGCAGCAAAACCAGGTAGGGTGTCACGAAATTAATCTTGATTATTTGTGTTTGAGTTGTGTGAATGTTGTATGATTTGGCTGTGCTAAAAATTGGTTGCATATATGATTGATTCTTGGTGAAAATTTGGTAAAATTTTGATGAAATTTGATGAAATTCAAGTTTTAAAGTTCATGTTCTTGGGCAGCTGGAAAAACGAAACCCTAAGCTTAAATTGAGGTTCAATTTGTGTTGGAATCATGTGGAAAAGATGGGGTTTTAGTGGCTGGGAATTTATTATGAATTATGGTAAAAATCAGTTGCTGAAAAGACTGAAAAACGGGTAAAAACAGAGAAAGAATCTGAAGACTTTATGAAGAACATGAAGAACACTTTGAGGGTGGTGAAGAACACCTTTTTGATTCATAAAAGGGCAAGGAAGTAATTAACTTGGTGTTTGAGGGGTTATATGGTAATTTCTGGAAGTTAGGGTGGTAAAAGTAGAAATATTAAAAGTTACAGATGGTAAAAAGTGAATTTTAAAGGTTAAAAGTAAAAGTAAGTTAATTTTCGAAAATTTAATGATAAAATAATAAAAAATAATAAAATATTAAATAATAATATTTAATTAAAAATAATATTTTAATAAAAATAATAAAATAATGCAAAAAGGCAGTTTTCTGTAAAAGCTTTAGAAAGACAACTTTAAGCACAGAATCTCATAATTACTTTTATAAAACACTTAGGGAGTGGTAAAAACATATTAGTGAGGCAAAGATAAATAAAAGATAAAAAGTTGAAGAAAAGATAAAAATCGAAGAAAAAGTCTGTAAAGTTTTAATGACAGAAAAACAGACAGAGACTAGTGAACGAACTAGGGCAACATAGCTAGTCCTGGAATTGCGAATAGGGTTAGGTATTATATGAAAAGTTAAACTGTTTCAGTATAGACTTAATGAACCTATACTTGGGACAGACTAACTATTCATACCAAAATTTACATAAGCTTTAAATACATACGTTAAATAGAGAAATCAGAGCAGAGTAAAGAAACATAGAGAACAGAGTAACCAGAGTAAAGTAAAGAGATAAAGAGAAAAAGAGTAATATAGACACAGATGAAAAGAGTAAGCAGAGAAGAGAAAAGAGATGCAGAGAACAGAGTAATTAAAACAGAGTAAAGAGATACAGAGAAAGAAAGAAGTACTGCATAAGAATGTGAAAGTGATGATGAATAATGAGAATGATATTGAATGATGATAATGAGAAAAGAGTAATATAACAAAGAGAATAGAAGAGAAGAGTATAAAAATAAAGAGTTAAGCCTTGTGGCATGATATTGTATTATATGTTCATCTGATGCTTTTCTATTGGCCCTAGAGGTCATGTAGGCCCAAGTTCACCTACAGTGAGTTGTTATTCCTGTAGGCCGAAGTTCACCGGCAGTGAATATCAATTGTGTATCTCAGGGTGTTGCTCCTGTAGGCCAAAGTTTACCTACAGAGAGTTGTAATACCTGTAAGCCGAAGTTCACTTACAGGGACGCTATTTCTGTAAGCCGAAGTTCACTTATAGAGGTGCTATTTCTATAGGCCGAAGTTCACCTACAGAAAGTTGTTATGCTGTAATTAGACTATTTCTGTAAGCCGAAGTTCACTTACAGAGGTGTTATTTCTGTAGGCCAAAGTTCACCTACAGAAAGTTTTTATGTTGTGTTTAGACTATTCCTGTAAGCCGAAGTTCACTTACGGAGTGCTATTTCTGTAGGCCATAAAGTTCACCTACAGAAAATAAGCCATATCTAGGACTAGTTCCTAGGTAATGTCGGGCTGCAGGGTGTAAACCGACACGTGAGCTCATGGCCTGCATAGGACAGACATGCATCATACTTGGTTGTGCATTTCCTCTGTTATGATTGTTGAATGAATGTATGCTTTCTTTGTTTGTATTCTATTCACTGTGTCCGTGTTTTGTTTTCTTGTATTCTTTTGTTTGTGTTTTGCTTTCTATTTTCTCTATTTATCTATTTCTTCTGTCTACTGCTTCTTGGTATTCTGCTATTTATCTGCTAAACAACACGGAATTAATAAACGTAACTAATAACCCTGGCCCTACTAAGAACTCCCCAGTTCTTACCCCTTCTCTCTCCCTTCCCCCTTCAGATGGAAGTATGAGTACCTTTTCGTAGTTTGCTGACGATCGTTCCTAAAAAGGATTATGCTACACGTAGTCTTCTGAGTCTAGGGTGAATCCCGTTCTCTGTTTATATGTATATACTGTGAGACCAGCCAATTTCTGCACCCCGTTTGTACGTGAACTTTAACCTAAATCCTATGTATGAGACTCCTGTTGTGTGGCTACTTGATGAGGTACCAGAGAGACGTCCTGTGGCACTGTCTGATCGTGCAGAGGAGTAGCAGATGATGTTCTACCTTTTGGTGACATTCCACCTGACTTGAGTTTTGAAGACTTAGAGCGTACTTTCCCTCGCTTTAGTAGTTTAGAGGGAATAGGTGAGTATAGAGTCTAGACTATCCTGGGTGCCAGCTTAGAGACTTCTTGAACAGGTCAGGGCCTGGGATGTTGTATGTATGTATATGAATATAGTTATTATCTAGCTATATCTAGGGGTGTTCTAACTAAAAGTCTATACTTAAATAAATGTTGGATCACTGAATGTTGTTGACTGCTTGTGATGTATTTATGTGTGGTTGTTTGTAACTGTTTTATCTGTTATCAGTTGTGAATTCGTTATGAATGATTCCGTCTATTAATCCAAATGTTTTCAAAAAAAAAAGTACCTCGCTAACTAACTACGCTTTTAACAACGAATCAGGCTCATATAATAAATAATAGATAATAATTAGGATGACAAATTGGTAGCACTCAGTTTTCGGTATATCCTAGGCTTACTGAAAATTGGTTCGTTACAATTTGGTAACAGAGCAGTTCATTCCCAGTAGAGCCTGGGGAGTGGACTGACTATGCTTCATTGCATACTCTATTGTGTGTCTCATGCTGTTAGGGTATCTTCAAGATACATTTGGCATGAATGTCTATGAGTGCTCATTTTGGGAATGTTCGTGCTTAACTTGAGATATTTCGACTGATCACCTTAATGTTGATTGTTTGGTATGAATAAGACCTCAATGACTGTGAATAGGCATGGTTTAATCGAGCTCCAAACGATGAATCGACGTGACCCACAGCTATCTTCATAGCTGTTATGATCTTCATGGCTATGGCTGTGTGAGATTTGGATGCTGTAAGGAACGGACTTACCTCTTCGTCAGGATGGCTTGAAGAAAGTAGACCGCTTGAAAATGGATTCTTGCACTCGGCTAAAATTTTGAGGGCAAAATTTTCTTTTAGGAGGGTAGAATGTAACAACCCTGATTTTCGAGTACGCGAGATCATTTCTAAAGACACGAATTTCTCCAAAAGATCAGTAAAGGGAACACCTCTTCTGTATCATCAAGCATCTGAATCCTCATTGTCATTATATTATCTTTAACTCAGGACCTTAGTTGAGACAAGCTCGATAACACGGTCACGAAGAACCTGGTTTTTGAACCGTATCGGTTAGAAGTTTTGATTTGTTTTTTTTTAAATAGTCTCAGTTTGACGAACCGGACTCGATTTATGAGAGAAGAGAGATAATAGAATGATATTATCATTATATTAGTATTAGAAAATTCTTGAATGATATTATAAGGTTACCTGGTCTGTTTTAGTTAAAAACAGAAAATCGGTTTAACCGGATTTACGGTTTACTGGTGCAGCTTAGCACCAGCACTCTCTGATGACTTTAGCAATGCTAAGGCCTCATCATACATGTTTTATTCTCATAATAAATATGTTACTAGTGTCATTTATGCTAGTAGCTCAGAAAATAATTTTTAGAGATGTTTTTACAAGTGTTTCGATACATCTAGTTTTAGTAGTTATACACCTGAGATATTTTAATATTATTTTAACCCACCTCCAAGCCAACCAATCACAACTCACCTTACACCCCCAAGATCTCCAAGGCTGTCTCATTTCATCATTTTGGCCGAAAATAACGAGAGAGAAAAGAGAAAAACTTTCATGAACACTTAATCTTCAAAGCTTGATTTCTTCTGAACTAAAACTCAAATCAAAAGTCCGATTTCACCAAAATGATCCTCTCTTCTTCCTCTACATAACCATATAACATATCAAGGCTGGAAATAAGGTGAGATGACTGTCTCCCTCCCTCTTCAATTCGGTTTTCAAGGAAAACCATGCAAAACATGTGTTTTCTTGATGTTCTTCCTTAGGAATCATCCTTAACTTGACTTAAGGGCCAAGAAACGTGAATTTCCATCAAGTCTAAGGTGAGATATCTCTTCCTAACATACTGAGTGAGATTTGGTCAGTTGAGAATTTTTGGATTTAAAGTTGTTCTTGATGTGATTTAGGAGGAAAAAGTGCTTAAGGACCACCTGAAAGTTTAACCGAATTAGGAGCAGCAAAACCAGGTAGGGTGTCACGAAATTAGTCTTGATTATTTGTGTTTGAGTTGTGTGAATGTTGTATGATTTGGCTGTGCTAAAAATTGGTTGCATATATGATTGATTCTTGGTGAAAAATTGGTGAAATTTTGATGAAATTTGATGAAATTCAAGTTTTAAAGTTCATGTTCTTGGGCAGCTGGAAAAACGAAACCCTAAGCTTAAATTGAGGTTCAATTTGTGTTGAAATCATGTGGAAAAGATGGGGTTTTAGTGGCTGGGAATTTATTATGAATTATGGTAAAAATCGGTTGCTGAAAAGACTGAAAAACGGGTAAAAATAGAGAAAGAATCTGAAGAATTTATGAAGAACATGAAGAACACTTTGAGTGTGGTGAAGAACAATGAAGAACACCTTTCTTGATTCATAAAAGGGCAAGGAAGTAGTTAATTTGGTGTTTGAGGGGTTATATGGTAATTTCTGGAAGTTAGGGTGGTAAAAGTAGAAATATTAAAAGTTACGGGTGGTAAAAAGTGAATTTTAAAGGTTAAAAGTAAAAGTAAGTTAATTTTCGAAAATTTAATGATAAAATAATAAAAAATAATAAAATATTAAATAATAATATTTAATTAAAAATAATATTTTAATAAAAATAATAAAATAATGCAGAAAAGACAGTTTTCTGTAAAAGCTTTAGAAAGACAACTTTAAGCACAGAATCTCATAATTACTTTTATAAAATACTTAGGGAGTGGTAAAAACATATTAGTGAGGCAAAGATAAATAAAAGATAAAAAGTTGAAGAAAAGATAAAAATCGAAGAAAAAGTCTGTAAAGTTTTAATGACAGAAAAATAGACAGAGACTAGTGAACAAACTAGGGCAACATAGCTAGTCCTAGAATTGCGAATAGGGTTAGGTATTTTATGAAAAGTTAAACTGTTTCAGTATAGACTTGATGAACCTATACTTGGGACAGACTAACTATTCATACCGAAATTTACATAAGCTTTAAATACATACGTTAAACAGAGAAATCAGAGCAGAGTAAAGAAACACAGAGAACAGAGTAACCAGAGTAAAGTAAAGAGATAAAGAGAAAAAGAGTAATATAGACACAGATGAAAAGAGTAATCAGAGAAGAGAAAAGAGATGCAGAGAACAGAGTAATTAAAACAGAGTAAAGAGATACAGAGAAAGAAAGAATTACTGCATAAGAATGTGAAAGTGATGATGAATAATGAGAATGATATTGAATGATGATAATGAGAAAAGAGTAATATAACAAAGAGAATAGAGGAGAAGAGTATAAAAATAAAGAGTTAAGCCTTGTGGCATGATATTGTATTATATGTTCATCTGATGCTTTTCTATTGGCCCTAGAGGTCCTGTAGGCCCAAGTTCACCTACAGTGAGTTGTTATTCCTGTAGGCCGAAGTTCACCGGTAGTGAATATCAATTGTGTATCTCAGGGTGTTGCTCCTGTAGGCCAAAGTTTACCTACAGAGAGTTGTAAAACCTGTAAGCCGAAGTTCACTTAGAGAGGTGCTATTTCTATAGGCCGAAGTTCACCTACAGAAAGTTGTTATGCTGTAATTAAAGCCGAAGTTCACTTACAGAGGTGTTATTTCTGTAGGTCGAAGTTCACCTACAGAAAGTTTTTATGTTGTGTTTAGACTATTCCTGTAAGCCGAAGTTCACTTACGGGTGTGCTATTTCTGTAGGCCATAAAGTTCACCTACAGAAAATAAGCCATATCTAGGACTAGTTCCTAGGTAATGTCGGGCTGCAGGGTGTAAACCGACACGTGAGCTCATCGCCTGCATAGGACAGACATGCATCATACTTGGTTGTGCATTTCCACTGTTATGATTGTTGAATGAATGTATGCTTTCTTTGTTTGTATTCTATTCACTGTGTCTGTGTTTTGTTTTCTTGTATTCTTTTGTTTGTGTTTTGCTTTCTATTTTCTCTATTTATCTATTTCTTCTGTCTACTGCTTCTCGGTATTCTGCTATTTATCTGCTAAACAACACGGAATAAATAAACAAAACTAATAACTCTGGCCCTACTAAGAACTCCCCAGTTCTTACCCCTTCTCTCTCCCTTCCCCCTTCAGATGGAAGTATGAGTACCCTTCCGTAGTTCGCTGACAATCGTTCCTAAAAAGGATTATGCTACACGTAGTCTTCTGAGTCTAGGGTGAATCCCGTTCTCTGTTTAAATGTATATACTGTGAGGCCATCCAATGTCTGCACCCCGTTTGTACGTGAACTTTAACCTAAATCCTATGTACGAGACTCCTGTTGTGTGGCTACTTGATGAGGTACCAGAGAGACGTCCTGTGGCACTGTCTGATCGTGCAGAGGAGTAGCAGATGATGTTCTACCTTTTGGTGACGTTCCACCTGACTTGAGTTTTGAAGACTTAGAGCGTACTTTCCCTCGCTTTAGTAGTTTAGAGGGAATAGGTGAGTATAGAGTCTAAACTAGCCTGGGTGCCAGCTTAGGGACTTCTTGAACAGGTCAGGGCCTGGGATGTTGTATGTATGTATATGAATATAGTTATTATCTAGCTATATCTAGGGGTGTTCTAACTAAAGGTCTATACTTAAATAAGTGTTGGATCACTGAATGTTGTTGACTGCTTGTGATGTATTTATGTGTGGTTGTTTATAACTGTTTTATCTGTTATCAGTTGTGAATTCGTTATGAATGATTCCGTCTATTAATCCAAATGTTTTCAAAAAAAAAAGTACCTCGCTAACTAACTACGCTTTTAACAACGAGTCAAGCTCATATAATAAATAATAGATAATAATTAGGATGACAAATTGGTAGCACTCAGTTTTCGGTATATCCTAGGCTAATTGGAAATTGGGTCGTTACAATTTAGTATCAGAGCAGTTCGTTCCCAGTAGAGCCTGGGGAGTGGACTGACTATGCTTCATTGCATACTCTATTGTGTGTCTCATGCTGTTAGGGTATCTTCAAGATACATTTGGCATGAATGTCTATGAGTGCTCATTTTGGGAATGTTCATGCTTAACTTGAGAAATTAAGACTGATCACCTTAATGTTGATTGTTTGGTACGAATAAGACCTCAATGACTGTGAATAGCCATGGTTTAATCGAGCTCCAAACGATGAATTGACGTGACCCACAGCTATCTTCATAGCTGTTATGATCTTCATGGCTATGGCTGTGTGAGATTTGGATGCTGTAAGGAACGGACCTACCTCTTCGTCAGGATGGCTTGAAGAAAGTAGACCGCTTGAAAATGGATTCTTGCACGCGGCTAAAATTTTGAGGGCAAAATTTTCTTTTAGGAGGGTAGAATGTAACAACCCTGATTTTCGAGTACGCGAGATCATTTCTGAAGACACGAATTTCTCCAAAAGATCAGTAAAGGGAACACCTCTTCTGTATCATCAAGCATCTGAATCCTCATTGTCATTATATTATCTTTAACTCAGGACCTTAGTTGAGACAAGCTCGATAACGCGGTCACGAAGAACCTAGTTTTTGAACCGTATCGGTTAGAAGTTTTGATTTGGTTTTTTTTAAATAGTCTCAGTTTGACGAACCAGACTCGATTTATGAGAGAAGAGAGATAATAGAATGATATTATCATTATATTAGTATTAGAAAATGCTTGAATGATATTATAAGGTTACCTGGTCTGTTTTAGTTAAAAACAGAAAATCGGTTTAACCGGATTTACGGTTTACTGGTGCAGCTTAGCACCAGCACTCTCTGATGACTTTAGCAATGCTAAGGCCTCATCATACATGTTTTATTCTCATAATAAATATGTTACTAGTGTCATTTATGCTAGTAGCTCAGAAAATAATTTTTAGAGATGTTTTTACAAGTGTTTCGATACATCTAGTTTTAGTAGTTATACACCTGAGATATTTTAATATTATTTTAACCCACCTCCAAGCCAACCAATCACAACTCACCTTACACCCCCAAGATCTCCAAGGCTGTCTCATTTCATCATTTTGGCCGAAAATAACGAGAGAGAAAAGAGAAAAACTTTCATGAACACTTAATCTTCAAAGCTTGATTTCTTCTGAACTAAAACTCAAATCAAAAGTCCGATTTCACCAAAATGATCCTCTCTTCTTCCTCTACATAACCATATAACATATCAAGGCTGGAAATAAGGTGAGATGACTGTCTCCCTCCCTCTTCAATTCAATTTTTAAGGAAAACCATGCAAAACATGTATTTTCTTGATGTTCTTCCTTAGGAATCATGCTTAACTTGACTTGAGGGCCAAGAAACGTGAATTTCCAGCAAGTATAAGGTGAGATATCTCTTCCTAACATACTGAGTGAGATTTGGTCAGTTGAGAGTTTTTGGATTTAAAGTTGTTCTTGATGTGATTTAGGAGGAAAAAGTGCTTAAGGACCACCTGAAAGTTTAACCGAATTAGGAGCAGCAAAACCAGGTAGGGTGTCACGAAATTAATCTTGATTATTTGTGTTTGAGTTGTGTGAATGTTGTATGATTTGGCTGTTCTAAAAATTGGTTGCATATATGATTGATTCTTGGTGAAAATTTGGTGAAATTTTGATGAAATTTGATGAAATTCAAGTTTTAAAGTTCATGTTCTTGGGCAGCTGGAAAAACGAAACCCTAAGCTTAAATTGAGGTTCAATTTGTGTTGAAATCATGTGGAAAAGATGGGGTTTTAGTGGCTGGGAATTTATTATGAATTATGGTAAAAATCGGTTGCTGAAAAGACTGAAAAACGGGTAAAAACAGAGAAAGAATCTGAAGAATTTATGAAGAACATGAAGAACACTTTGAGTGTGGTGAAGAACAATGAAGAACACCTTTCTTGATTCATAAAAGGGAAAGAAAGTAATTAATTTGGTGTTTGAGGGGTTATATGGTAATTTCTGGAAGTTAGGGTGGTAAAAGTAGAAATATTAAAAGTTACGGGTGGTAAAAAGTTAATTTTAAAGGTTAAAAGTAAAAGTAAGTTAATTTTCGAAAATTTAATGATAAAATAATAAAAAATAATAAAATATTAAATAATAATATTTAATTAAAAATAATATTTTAATAAAAATAATAAAATAATGCAGAAAAGGCAGTTTTCTGTAAAAGCTTTAGAAAGACAACTTTAAGCAGAGAATCTCATAATTACTTTTATAAAACACTTAGGGAGTGGTAAAAACATATTAGTGAGGCAAAGATAAATAAAAGATAAAAAGTTGAAGAAAAGATAAAAATCGAAGAAAAAGTCTGTAAAGTTTTAATGACAGAAAAACAGACAGAGACTAGTGAACGAACTAGGGCAACATAGCTAGTCCTGGAATTGCAAATAGGATTAGGTATTTTATGAAAAGTTAAACTGTTTCAGTATAGACTTAATGAACCTATACTTGGGACAGACTAACTAATCATACCGAAATTTACATAAGCTTTAAATACATACGTTAAACAGAGAAATCAGAGCAGAATAAAGAAACACAGAGAACAGAGTAACCAGAGTAAAGTAGAGAGATAAAGAGAAAAAGAGTAATATAGACACAGATGAAAAGAGTAAGCAGAGAAGAGAAAAGAGATACAGAGAACAGAGTAATTAAAACAGAGTAAAGAGATACAGAGAAAGAAAGAAGTACTGCATAAGAATGTGAAAGTGATGATGAATAATGAGAATGATATTGAATGATGATAATGAGAAAAGAGTAATATAACAAAGACAATAGAAGAGAAGAGTATAAAAATAAAGAGTTAAGCCTTGTGGCATGATATTGTATTATATGTTCATCTGATGCTTTTCTATTGGCCCTAGAGGTCATGTAGGCCCAAGTTCACCTACAGTGAGTTGTTATTCCTGTAGGCCGAAGGTCACCGGCAGTGAATATCAATTGTGTATCTCAGGGTGTTGCTCCTGTAGGCCAAAGTTTACCTACAGAGAGTTGTAATACCTGTAAGCCGAAGTTCACTTACAGGGACGCTATTTCTGTAAGCCGAAGTTCACTTACAGAGGTGCTATTTCTATAGGCCGAAGTTCACCTACAGAAAGTTGTTATGCTGTAATTAGACTATTTCTGTAAGCCAAAGTTCACTTACAGAGGTGTTATTTCTGTAGGCCGAAGTTCACCTACAGAAAGTTTTTAGGTTGTGTTTAGACTATTCCTGTAAGCCGAAGTTCACTTACGGGAGTGCTATTTCTGTAGGCCATAAAGTTCACCTACAAAAAATAAGCCATATCTAGGACTAGTTCCTAGGTAATGTCGGGCTGCAGGGTGTAAACCGACATGTGAGCTCATGGCCTGCATAGGACAGACATGCATCATACTTGGTTGTGCATTTCCTCTGTTATGATTGTTGAATGAATGTATGCTTTCTTTGTTTGTATTCTATTCACTGTGTTTGTGTTTTATTTTCTTGTATTCTTTTGTTTGTGTTTTGCTTTCTATTTTCTCTATTTATCTATTTCTTCTGTCTACTGCTTCTCGGTATTCTGCTATTTATCTGCTAAACAATACGGAATTAATGAACGTAACTAATAACCCCGGCCCTACTAAGTACTCCCCAGTTCTTACCCCTTCTCTCTCCCTTCCCCCTTCAAATGGAAGTATGAGTACCCTTCCGTAGTTCGCTGACGATCGTTCCTAAAAATGATTATGCTACACGTAGTCTTCTGAGTCTAGGGTGAATCTCGTTCTCTGTTTATATGTATATACTGTGAGACCAACCATTGTCTGCACCCCGTTTGTACGTGAACTTTAACCTAAATCCTGTGTACGAGACTCCTGTTGTGTGGCTACTTGATGAGGTACCAGAGAGACGTCCTGTGGCACTGTCTGATCGTGCAGAGGAGTAGCAGATGATGTTCTACCTTTTGGTGACGTTCCACCTGACTTGAGTTTTAAAGACTTAGAGCGTATTTTCCCTCACTTTAGTAGTTTAGAGGGAATATGTGAGTATAGAGTCTAGACTAGCCTGGGTGCCAGCTTAGGGACTTCTTGAACAGGTCAGGGCCTGGGATGTTGTATGTATGTATATGAATATAGTTATTATCTAGCTATATCTAGGGGTGTTCTAACTAAAAGTCTATACTTAAATAAAAGTTGGATCACTGAATGTTGTTGACTGCTTGTGATGTATTTATGTGTGGTTGTTTATAACTGTTTTATCTGTTATCAGTTGTGAATTCGTTATGAATGATTCCGTCTATTAATCCAAATATTTTCAAAAAAAAAAGTACCTCGCTAACTAACTACGCTTTTAACAACGAATCAGGCTCATATAATAAATAATAGATAATAATTAGGATGACAAATTGGTAGCACTCAGTTTTCAGTATATCCTAGGCGTACTGGAAATTGGGTCGTTACAGGTGACAAATGAGATGAGGGAAGGCTAACCTTGCCAAAGTAGAGGACTTATCCGCCACCTTGTAGAGTTCTAGAGATATAACCTCATGAACTTCTACTTCCTCTCCAATCATGATGCTATGGATCATGATGGCCCAGTCTATAGTAACTTCAGACCGGTTGCTAGTGGGAATCATTGAGCGTTGGATGAACTCCAACCATGCCTTAGCCATAGGCTTGAGGTCATGCCTTCTTAGTTGAACCGGCTTCCCTCTTGAATCTCTCTTCCATTGAGCGCCCTCTTCATAAATGTCTATGAGGACTTAGTCCAACTTTTGATCAAAGTTGACCATTCTAGTGTAGGGATGTGTATCTCCTTGCATCATGGGAAAGTTGAATGCCAACCTTACATTTTCCAGACTGAAATCTAAGCATTTCCCCCAAACCATTGTAAGCCAATTCTTAGGGTCCGGGTTCACACTTTGATCATGGTTCTTGGTGATCCATGCATTAGCATAGAACTCTTGAACCATTAAGATCCCGACTTGTTGAATTGGGTTAGTGAGAATTTCCCAACTTCTTCTTCGAATCTCATGTCAAATCTCCGGATATTCACCCTTTTTGAGCTTGAAAGGGACCTCGGGGATCACCATCTTCTTGGCCACAACTTCATAGAAGTGGTCTTGATGCACCCTTGAGATGAATCTCTCCATCTCCCATGACTCGGAGGTGGAAGCTTTTGCCTTCCCTTTCCTCTTTCTAGAGGTTTCTCCGGCCTTTGGTGCCATAAATGGTTATGAAAAAACAAAAAGCAACGCTTTTACCACACCAAACTTAGAAGGTTTCCTCGTCCTCGAGCAAAAGAAGAAAGAAAAGAGTAGAAGAAGAAAATAAAGGAGATGGAGGGGATTTTGTGGTTCGGTCAAGGGGGAGAAGTAGTGTGTATGATGTGTGAAAATGAAGGAGTGAAGATGGGTTTATATAGGAGTGGAGAGAGGGGTAGGGTTCGGCCATGTATGGGTGGGTTTGGGAGGGAAAGTGGTTTAAATTTGAATGGTGAGGTAGGTGGGGTTTTATGATGGATGGATGTAGATTGGTGAAGGGATTATGGAGAAGAGGGTAGGATTTGATAGGAGAAGGGTTTTTGGGGAAGAGGTATTGAGGTGATTGGTGAAGGGTATTTAGGGGAGAGTGTTATGGAAGGGTGTGAAGAAGAGAGAAAGAGAGAGAGAGAGATGAAGTAGGTGGGGATCCTGTGGGGTCCACAGATCCTGAGGTGTCAAGGATTGTGCATCCCTGCACCATGTTGGCGTGCAAACGCCCCTTGCTTGCCAATCCTGGCGTTAAACGCCAGGTTGCTACCCATTTCTGGCGTTTAACACCAGTTTTTCTCCCCTTTCTGGCATTTAACGCCAGCTCTGTGCCCATTTCTGGCATTAAACGCCAGCTCTGTGCCCCTTTTTGGCGTTAAACGCCGAGAATGGTGCCAGAATGGGCGTTTAACGCCCATTCTGCTACCCTTACTAGCGTTTAAATGCCAGTAAGCTTCTCCTCCAGGGTGTGATATTTTTAATACTATTTTTCATTCTGTTTTTGCTTTTTCAGTTATTTTTGTGACTTCACATGATCATCAACCAACAGAAAATATAAAATAACAATGGAAAATAAGTAGATATAATAAAATTGGGTTGCCTCCCAACAAGCACTTCTTTAATGTCAATAGCTTGATAGTGGGCTCTCATGGAGCCTTACAGATACTCAGAGCATGATGATGGCCTCCCAATACCAAACTTAGAGTTTGAATGTGGGGGCTCTGTTTGACTCTGCATTGAGAGAAGCTTTTTATGCTTCCTCTCTATGGTTACAGAGGGAGATTATTGAGCCTTAAACATAAGGGAGTCCTCATTCACTTGAAGGACCAATTCTCCTCTGTCAACACCAATCATAGCTTTTGCTGTGGCTAGGAAGGGTCTGCCAAGGATGATGGATTCATCCATACACTTCCCAGTGTCTAGGATTATAAAATCAACAGGGATGTAGTGGTTTTCAACCTTTACCAAGACATCCTTTACAAGTCCATAAGCCTGTATCCTTGAATTGTCTGCCATCTCTAGTGAGATTCTTGCAGCTTGTACCTCAAGGATCCCTAGCTTCTCCATTACAGAGAGATTTATGCTTGACCCTAGGTCATGATGCATGGAAACTTGTCTCTCAACAATTTTCCTTCGGCAAGTATACCGAATTGTCGTCAAGTAAAAAATCACAATAGAGTAAGGTCGAATCCCACAGGGATTGATTGTTCAAGCAACTTTAATTAGAGGAATGTTCTAGTTGAACTAAGCAGAATTAGATTTGAGATTTGCAGAAAATTAAATGGCGGGAAAGTAAATAGCAGAAAACGTAAATGCTGAAAATAAAAAGCTGAATGTAAATAGCCGAAAGTAAATTGCAGAATCTTAAATGGGAATGGGGAAGATGCTCATAAGAGTAGATTGCAGAATCTATAGAGAATGGGTAAGATCAGAAATGGGGAATTCATTGGGCTTAGGAGATGTTGCATTCTCCGGATCAAGTTCATTTTCATCTCTTCCTCAATCAATGCATTCATTTATCTCCTTGGCAATCTTAAGTGATCGAATTCCAATTTCTTGGTAATTCAATCTCTCAAATCTTGATCAATAGCCAATTCCTTGGTCAATTGCTCATAAGAAGAGATGAAGTATGGTCACTGATTATACCACATATATTTCCAAATCAAAGTGTTGGTAGGATTATATGTCACTATATCCATCCAAACCCCAATTTGGTCCAACATGAGAAAGTATTTTCTAGCATGATCTCTTCATTCCTCTCCCAAAGTTCCGAAGAGATCCAAGTATGAATAGCTTATTTTCTAAGATAACTACCCAATTGAATGAAGATTGAAAGCTTTCTAGTAAAATCAAGAGAAAAGTAAGAAGAAGAATAATAAAAACTAATATTGATCCATCAAATTACAACAGAGCTCCCTAACCCAATGAAAGGGGTTTAGTTTTTCATAGCTCTGGGAATGAAAAGCATAGATGGAGAGTACATTCTCAGAATTAAACTAAAAGTTGCAGAGAAAGTAAAATACAGAGAGTAGTTCTCCAATTTCCAACCCCCTTTTTGATTCAAAACTACCCCTATATATACTACTCTTCTGATCTTCTAGTTGGTTCTTAAAATCTTGGATATGGGCCTTTGGATCTTGAGTTTGAAGCAGTTATCCTCTTCAGTGGGCTTAGCTTTACTTGCAGAGAGAAAGTATGAAGTAGGCAGGGACTTTTAGCTTAGGACGTTAGTGGCGTGATAAACCCATATTTCATGAGTTCTTTTGTGCTTAATTTGAGTGATTTATACAATCCTTCACCTACTTATTCACATTAATTGCATGGTTTTACTTTTCCTTCCCTATTATGTGATGTATGTGAAAAACATGTTTCCTAAGCTTTAAAATTAATTATTTTAATTACCTTTATTTCCATTCGATGCCGTGATTAGTGTGTTGAGTAGTTTCAGATTTTCGAAGGCAGAATGACTTAAAGGATGGAAAAGGAAACATACAAAATGGAAGGAGAAGGCAAAACAGAGCTTTAAGGAAACTGGTATCCACGCGATCGCATGGACGACGCGATCGTGTGCCAGAAGCGAAGATGCAGCGACGCAGCCGCATGACTGACGCGACCGCACGCCTCAAGCAGAACGCATACGACGCGGACGCATGACTGACGTGACCGGGTGGCAAGGAAAAGCTCCGAATGACGCGACCGCATGACCCACGCGGACGCGTGACAGAGGCCACGTATCAGAATTTACAGAATACGCCCCCAGCGATTTCTAAAGCCCTTTCTGACCCAGATCCAAGTACAGACAACATAGACCAGAGGTTATAAAGTGTGAGAATGCATCCATTCAAAGGGAGAGCTCGCATATTTTATTTTTCAATGATTTAGATTTAGTTGAGAGGGAGATCTTCTCCTCTCTCTTTTAGGATTAGGATTTAGGATTTCTTCTTGCTTTAAGAGTGACTCTCGATCCAGGTTTTACGTTTCTTTGCTTTAGCTTCCTTTTACTTTTATTTATTCCAGTACTTAGATTGATCATTAAATCTATGAATTCTTCCATATTGCAGACTGTTATTTGAATTAATGATATTTGAGGTATTTTCAGTTTATGATTGTTCTCTTTGATTTAAGTTACCATTGCTTCCCATCTAAGGACATTTTTATTATTCCAGCAATTTTACTTCTTTTCCTTTTGGTCCTGGTTAAGAATTCAGTCACTCAACAGTTATTAAACTCAACATAACTGATAATCGTTATCTTGCTAATTGAGCTGAACTTAAGTAATCCCAACATTTTCTTAGGAAATAAATAGGATTCAAAGGTCAATTTAATTAGTCCCTTGACTTTCCTTTGCCCTAGTAAAGGTTGACCAAGTGGAGTTTAGATTCAACTTTTATTATAGTTGAGAGAGATAACTACGTTGGACCTCCAACTTCTCTTACCTTGCCAAAAGTCTGCCTTACAGTATTTATATATTTTAATTGCCATTTACTTTACTTGTCATTTAAATTACTTGCTTCTCATCTTCTAAACCCCAATTACAACCTTTATAGCCAATAATAAGAACATACTTCCTCGCAGTTCCTTGAGAAGACGACCCGAGGTTTGAATACTCGGTTAACAATTTTTAAAGGGGTTTGTTACTTGTGACACCCAACACGTTTGTACGAAGGGATTTTTGCTGGTTTAGAGACTATATCTACAACGCAACTGTTTCTATGAATCTCTTTACTGGTAAAAATCCTAACGTCATGGCGTTAACGTTAAGTGAAAGTGTGGGTTCGAGAACGTTAGTGGCAGTCACCTTTTTCACTAACGTTCCTAACCCAAGGGTAACCCACGTTAACTTCAACGTTAGTGGCACCAACGTGACCACTAACGTTGCCTCTTGATCCTTCACACACGTTATTGGGACTTACCTTTTCCAATAACGTTGAGAATCCTCCTTTCCCTATGTTAGAGTTCACGTTACTGTGGCTAACGTGACCTTTAACGTAGGCTTGCCAAATCTTCGAAAACATTAGTGACACTTACCTTTGTCACTAACGTTTCAAAACGCCCCTACTTCTCACGTTAGAGTTCACGTTAACTAGGTTAACATGGCTTCTAACGTGGTGGTGATAGCCATCTCCAACGTTAGTGACAAAGGTGAGTGTCACTAACGTTGGCTCATCATTCTTTCATCCACGTTAGCTTCCACGTTAACTAAGTTAACGTGGGAGTTAACGTTGCTCATAGTGGCTCATTCCAATGTTAGTGACAAAGGTGAGTGTCACTAACGTTGGCGATTCTTGCTCCCTCCACGTTAGCTTCCACGTTAACTAAGTTAACGTGGCAACTAACGTGGCTCAAAGTGGCTTAGTCCAACGTTAGTGACAAAGGTAAGTGTCACTAACGTTGGCCATTCTTTTGCTGCCCCATGTTAGAGTCCACGTTAACTGAGTTAACGTGGCTCTTAACGTGGCCAATATGAGCTTGGTCCAACGTTAGTGACAAAGGTGAATGTCACTAACGTTGGCTTCATTTTCTTCTTCCACGTTAGAGTTCACGTTAACTTAGTTAACGTGACTCTTAACGTTGGCTATGATGGCTTCGAGGACGTTATTGGCGATTACTTTTCTCATTAACATTGCAAGCTAGCTCCCATCCCACGTTAGTGGTTACGTTAGTTAGACTAACGTGGCTGCTAACGTGGTTCTTCCTTGCTTCCTTTGTCCTAGAATCAAGCAATAGAGTGCATCAAAGTTCTAATTCAAATCATGAGACATGCATCATCTAATTTGTCATTCAATTCTTGCGCAATTCTCATGAAATCATGTAAGGTGCACAATGTTTGCTTGAATCAAGATGTAAGTGAAATTCTACCCAAAACTTGCTTATTTCCTAAGAAAATGCATGAAACTACCCTAAAACAGTAAAGAAAAGGTCAGTGAAACTGGCCAAAATGCCATGGCATCACAACACCAAACTTAAAGCTTGCTTGTTCCTAAGCAAGTACTGGAACAAGAAAATTATGAATGAAATGACCAGATGAATGAATCATTATTGTGGAAGTCATGTTCTTGGTTTTATGGGGTTTCATGCATAGCAACTTAGGTTCATTCCTTTACTGGCTTTCAGACCTTTATCATATCCTGGAATACTTACTTGATTGCACCCTATGAGACTTTTATTCATTGATCCTTTCGTTGTTTTCAGTGTTTGATTGTGCTCTTAGGCTAAGTGCTCTGTGAGGGGGCGACTCTTTAAGATAAGCTTTCAGCCAACACTCCCGAACCAGTTGGTTCAAGGTGCTAGGTGTTAAGACACCCCTAAGGACTTACTCCCTCAAGTCTCTTTCCCCCATACATACACACCACAAGCACATGGTTTGTTTATTTTCTTTCTTGAGACCTTGGTGTCCAGCACCTCTTTGGGTTACTAAGTGTTCTGTAGCAAGGGTTACTCTTGATAGTGGACTTTCAGCTGATAATCCCGGGTTAGTTAACCCAAGTTACCAAGTGATAAGGCACCCCTGAGAGCTTATTCATCCAAGTAAATCCCTTACACAAGAGCACCACAGACACATGCCTCAAGATTCAAACCCTTGGTGCCTAGCCTTATTTCTTACTCTTTTCCTTTTATTTCTCAACTTTCATTTTCTCTTTCCCTTTTTCTTATTAGGATCTTGTTATTTAGCTAGTCTCATGGGGTGTGTTTCAAGAATATGATTCCGGATAGATAGTTACCTTCCCACCTTATTGGTGAACCAACTTAGCTAATCTATTACCATACCACAAACTTAGGAACTTAATCCACAATATGAACTCCACTCTGGTCTTTTATAATAAACATTCACTTTTTATTTGATTCAAAAGGATACAAGCAACACAATAAGCAAGATGGAATTGAAAACAGGCAATTTGACTAGCAATCATAGACCTAAGCAAGGAGAATAATAAAAACAGAATTGAAAATCCTAAGCTACCATGGAAGCATGTTCTATTTCATACATGATTTTCCTTATTTAAAACTTGAAAAAGATGGGACAATGAGGGAACTCCACCACCTTTTACTCATGGGGTTGCTCCTGCTCTCCTTCTTGTTTGTCCTCTTTGTGTCCACTTGTGCTTCCTTGTATCCGTGCTAGTCTGGCTCTTTTCCAGTCTTCAAGTGCCTTCTTTACTGATTCATGACTCTTCTCTATCCTTACTCTTTCTTCTCGTGCTAACTCATCCTTCACTTCGTCATATTTTGTGATTCCCGGATGTACTATAGGGTAGCTGTCCAACTAAGTATCCAAGCCTTGCTAGCATGTTTACATGATTTCCACTTTCACTCATGTAAACCCCTTCAGAGAATGCCCTGTGCTCGTCAAAGAGTTCTGCTTGTTCTATTTGTTTTCGATGCATCTCATGTATGTGTGCACCTTGATGTGCTTGGATGTTGATTAGCTTCTGGATAGATTCTTGTTGTTCATTTTGCCTTTGTTTTATCCTGTGGAAGGATTCACCCCATTGTTTTTCTTGTTCCAATTGCTGCTCCATCATTTGCTTCTGCCACTCCCCTTGTTGATTCATCTATCTCGAGAGCGATTCCTCTTGACGGCCCATCATCTGTAATTGAAGCTCCTTTTGTGCCTCTTGATTCTCCCAATATTGCCTAGATAAGCCATCAATGACTTCTTGTAATTGGTGCATGTTCAAGGTGGCTGCGGCTTGCTCCTCTGGGTTTTGCCCTTCTACAGTTTGCTGGGCTACCCTCTTTCTTATCCTTCGTTGAGGTAGGGGAGATGTAACAGCATGCATACGCCGGACAGTAATTGGGATACCAACTTTTATCCATTCGGGGTTTTCATCTTCGAACACTACCCCGACCTTGTCACACAGGCGGAAAATGGTGCTGGGATAGCCTAACCTTCCTACAGAATCACTTTTCTCAGCCATCTTCCTATTGCCTTGGGCTATGAGCTCGTGCACTTTGATCTCTCCCCCTTTTAGTATGCATTGCACCATTGTTGCTCTCTTGATATTCACCTCTGAGTTGTTTTCGGCAGGAAGGATGGATCTCCTTACAATTTCGAACAATCCCTTTGCTTCAGGGGTGAGATCACCTCTTTTAATAAATTTGGGTTTTCCATTGGGATCTCTCATCCAGTCTGCCCCTTGTATGCAGATATCTTTCACAATCTGGTCATAATTAGGATTACCATCTATTCGAGATTGATAACTTTCTTCCTTAAAAGGTATGGTCCATAGCATCAGCACTCTCATGATGCTCATGGGACTAAAATCCACCGTCACCCCTCTCACAAAGCTTATATAAGACTCCTCTTTCCTATCATACCTCACCGCATTTGCGTAGAACTCTCTCACGAGCGTTGCATTTATTCTTGTGGTGACCGAATCAGTGAGGAGCTCCCATCTTCTCTTTTCTACCTTCTCTGTGATTTCGGGGCACTCAGTTTTCTTGACTTGAAAGCCTAGCTCATATATGATCTCCTTATCAGCCATCCATCCAAATTGGAGTGCATGATAAAAAGTTCTAAACTTCTTTTCATCGAAAGGGCGTTGTTCCATAGGCTCCTTTCCCTTTCTTCTTTTAGAGCTTGATGATGTCATGAGTGACTTTTGAAAAGAAAGGGTGTTGAGGTTAGTGATGAGTGGTGAAATTGGCCAGTACAGACAGGGTGTGATGAAGGGATGCCGAAGGTGTGTAGTGTAAGGAATGGGAATTGGAATGTGAAGAGAAGTACGGACTAGGACTCACTTATATAGGAAAGTGATGAGTGAATGAAAGGTGTGGATTGATGGGGTAGTTGTGTGATGGACGGATGGGGTTTAGCATGGGTGAGCACAAGGATCACCAACTTTATGATGGGGTTGGTTCAGTTTCCAAGCTTGTTCTTCTTCCAATGTTGCATGGCAACCATTCCCAATGCAATCCCCTTGAAGACACGTGTGTAGTATCTTCCTTTTGTGTTATCCGAACCCTTCAATTGCCCCATCAATGCTCCTACAAAATAAAAGAAATGTGATTAAAAACACACTTGTAGAAAGTGGCGGCAAAATTAAAAGGCTAACTACTTTTTAAAGTTTTGGTTTTTAACTAACTAAGTGCTATTCATGAGTGCAAACCAACTGACTAACTCAACATCCATGTATGCAACATTGGCAACACCAAACTTAGTTTGGTGCCATGTGGTGTAAAAGATTTGTTCAAGGCCTCTAAGAGTCACATGATGTGGGTTACATTTATGTTCTCTTAGTGTGCCTTGAACACCAAACTTGTTCCTCACTATATGTTGCACACAAGGATTCATTTAAGTGCATATCAAGTTGATTTGAAATTCATGAACCTTGCATTATTAACTATTTTTAAAAGCATGTAAAACATGGGTTGCCTCCCATGAAGCACTTCTTTAGCGTCACTAGCTTGACGTTCTGCCTTTATCAGGGTGGTTGGTAGTGCTTCAAGTCCTCCCCCTTGTAGTAAATCTATCTCCATTGGCTTCATCAAGGATCTCCACATGTTCTAGGGAAAGAACTCTATTGATGGTAAAGACTTTAGGTAGCTGAGATGGGATGGTGGGGAGATTAGGGGGAATAGCTGGGAAGTAAGCTGAGATCACTTTATCTTCTAGAGAGAAATCTTCTGTAGGGATCTTCTTGTTCCTCTATCTCCTTGGTACCTTCTTCTTTGCTTTTATCCTGCTCTTTGTGGTCTTTTTTCCTGTGGAGATTTTGTTGCCGGTCTCATGTGATTCTGGTGGTTTTGGCTCCACTTGAGTTTTCTCTAGCTGTGACAGCTGTTGATTATCTTGTTTTTCAACCAAGGGGACTCCCAAATGTGCTGGTTGTGCTTTAGTACTTGTTTCTTCTATCAGTATCTCACTGTGATCTTTTCTTGGTTCTTGGTTCTCTTGATCTGTTTCTTGTGAGGGTTTGAAAACATTGAATGTGAGTTGTTCATCATGGATCCTCAAAATTAGCTCTCCTCGCTCCACATCTATAAGTGCTCTGGCTGTGGCTAGGAATGGTCTCCCCAATATGATTGGATGGAGATGACTTTTCTCCATTTCCAATATGACAAAATCTGTGGGAAGAAAGTAGTTTCCAACCTTCACCAGCACATTTTCAACCACTCCTACTGCTTGTTTTTGAGTCTTGTCAGCCAGCCTGATGACTACATCTGTGGGCATTGTCTCATTGATCTGCAGCCTCTTCATAAGGGATAAAGGCATCAAGTTGATACTTGCTCCCAAATCGCAAAGTCCTTTATCAAACATGGTTTCTCTTATGGCACAGGGGATGTGAAAACTCCCTGGGTCCTTCCTTTTTGTAGGCAACTCGGGTTGAATGAGGGTACTGCACTCCTTATTCATCACTATTGTTTGTCCTCTCTTGAGTGAGCTTTTCCTGGTCAGCAGCTCCTTCATATACTTAATGTATGAGGGCATTCGCTGAAGGGCCTTGATGAATGGTATGTTTACATGGAGGGATGCAAACATATCAAGAAACCTTGAGTATATTCTCTTCTCTACATAGCCATTTAGTAATTGGGGAAAGGGTGCATAGAGTCTCAGCAGCTCCTTTTGTGTCAGCTCCTTCTGTGTAATTGTGGTTTCTTGATGATTCTCCCCCTGCTTTCCTGTTGAAGTATCTTCAGGTTGTTCTAATGGGTTGTTCAGCTCTTCCTCAGTCTCCTTATCACTTATAGTAACCATCTTGCAATCTTCCCATCTGACTTTCTTTGCTTCACCTCTCGGATTTTTCTCTGTGTCACTTGGGAAGCTATCAGTAGGTTTGGGAATCTTCTCAGATAAGTATCCCACTTGAAATTCCAGCCTCTTGATGGTGTCTCCCTGGTTCTTGATACTGGCTCGCACCTCCTTTTTGAACACCTTGTTATCTTGAATCTCTTTGCATATGCCTTCAAGTATAGTCTCAATCCTTGAGAGTCTATCTTCAGATGATGGTGAGTTGAGGTTGGAGGGATGAGAAGGGCCATTTTGGCTTTGGTATGGATGTTGAGGTGTGTTGTTAGGTGGGTTTTGATATGATCTTTGCGTGGAATATTGGTGGGCTGCATTGTTGTTGGGGTTGTGGCGTCTTTGATCTTGGTCTTGGTCTTGTTGATTTCCCCACCCAAAGTTTGGGTGGTTCCTCCAACCAGGATTGTAGGTCTTGGAGTATGGATCATGTGCTTTCCTAGGTGAGTTTCCAATGTAGTTAGCTTGTTCTTGCTCATCCTCTGCCTCTGCATTCACTCCCTCTTGGGTTGCTGATGAGGTGGTGATTGCTGCTACTTGGTTCCTCTCCATCTTCTTGGTAAGATCAGCCAGCTGCTTGGTGATAAGCTTGTTTTGGGCCAGTAGTGCATCCACATTGTTTAGCTCCATCACTCCTCTAGTGTTGCCTCTTTCAGAAGCATAGAAGTGGTCATTCTTAGCTACAGTCTCAATAACATCTATGGCTTCTTCAATGGTCTTCTTCTTGTTCAGAGATCCCCCGGATGAGTGGTCTACTGCCTTCTTTGATTCATAAGAAAGACCTTCATAGAAAATGTGCAGCCGCACCCATTCATTGAACATATCTGGTGGGCACCTTCTTGTCAGGTCCTTAAACCTCTCCCATGCTTCATATAGAGTCTCACCATCTTGCTGCCTGAAGGTTTGTACCTCAGCTCTCAACCTGTTGATCCGTTGAGGAGGATAGAATCTTGCCAAGAATTTATTCACCACATCTTCCCAAGTTGCTAAACTCTCCTTTGGGAAGGATTCCAGCCATTTAGATGCCTTGTCCTTGAGTGAGAGAGGGAACAGAAGTAGTCTATAGGTGTCAAGATGAACACCATTAGACTTCACAGTATCACATATCCTCAGGAAGGTGGTTAGATGTTGATTGGGGTCTTCGTGGACACTCCCTCGAAATGAACAATTGCTCTGAACAAGGGTGATGAGCTGTGGCTTTAGTTCAAAGTTGTTGGCATGTATGGTTGGCCTTTGGATGCTACTTCTGCAATTTCCTGGGTTTGGATTGATGTACGAATCCAGAACCCTTCTCTCTTGCCCAGCCTGATGTGCTGGACCTTCTCTGCCATGGTTGTGAGCCTCTTCTTCATGATGGTTCTCCATAGTTTCATCCATGTTTGGTTCAAAATACTCCTCTTCTTCCTCCGCACCAACTACTTGTTTTCCTCTTGCTTCCCTCCTTAATCTCAAGAAGGTCCTCTCAGGTTCAGAATCAAAGGAAGTTGAAGCTCCGCTTCTTCTACCTGTCATACAACCAACAAGGCAACCGCAAGAAAGAAAGATGCAGATAGTAACTTCTTCAGAAATGCTGTTAGTGTGAGTGATGCAGTATATCAAACAGTTAGTGGGTTAGTGGCTGAATTTTAAACAAGTAAGAAAATGGGTAAGGGAAAGGGAAGAAAATAACTGAACAGAAAGTAAATTACTCAAATGAACTTAAATCAAATAAAATAAAAACAAATGCTCAATCTAGTTATCCACCAATTTAATCATTGTTGATACAAAATCAATCCCCGGCAACAGTGCCATAAACTTGATGCATGAAAACTTGTCTCTCAACAATTTTCCTTCGGCAAGTATACCGAATTGTCGTCAAGTAAAAACTCACAATAGAGTGAGGTCGAATCCCACAGGGATTGATTGGTCAAGCAACTTTAATTAGAGGAATGTTCTAGTTGAACTAAGCAGAATTAGATTTGAGATTTACAGAAAATTAAATGGCGGGAAAGTAAATAGCAGAAAACGTAAATGCTGAAAATAAAAAGCTGAATGTAAATAGCCGAAAGTAAATTGCAGAATCTTAAATGGGAATGGGGAAGATGATCATAAAAGTAGATTGCAGAATCTATAGAGAATGGGTAAGATCAGAAATGGGGAATTCATTGGGCTTAGGAGATGTTGCATTCTCCGGATCAAGTTCATTTTCATCTCTTCCTCAATCAATGCATTAATTGATCTCCTTGGCAATCTTAAGTGATCGAATTCCAATTTCTCGGTAATTCAATCTCTCAAATCTTAAACAATAGCCAATTCCTTGGTCAATTGCTCATGAGAAGAGATGAAGTATGATCACTGATTATACCACATGTATTTCCAAATCAAAGTGTTGGTAGGATTATATGTCACTATATCCATCCAAACCCCAATTTGGTCCAACATGAAAAAGCATTTCTAGCATGATCTCTTCATTCCTCTCCCAAAGTTCCGAAGAGATCCAAGTATGAATAGCTTCTTTTCCAAGATAACTACCCAATTGAATGAAGATTGAAAGCTTTCTAGTAAAATCAAGAGAAAAGATAGAAGAAGAATAATGAAAACTAATATTGATCCATCAAATTACAACAGAGCTCCCTAACCCAATGAAAGAGGTTTAGTTGCTCATAGCTCTGGGAATGAAAAGTATAGATGGAGAGTACATTCTCAGAATTAAACTAAAAGTTGCAGAGAAAGTAAAATACAGAGAGTAGTTCTCCAATTTCCAACCCCCTTTTTGATTCAAAACTACCCCTATATATACTACTCTTCTGATCTTCAAGTTGGTTCTTCAAATCTTGGATATGGGCCTTTGGATCTTGAGTTTGAAGCAGTTATCCTCTTCAGTGGGCTTAGCTTTACTTGCAGAGAGAAAGTATGAAGTAGGCAGGGACTTTTAGCTTAGGATGTTAGTGGCGTTAACGTTAAGTGAAAGTGTGGGTTCGAGAACGTTAGTGGCAGTCACCTTTTTCAATAACGTCCTAACCCAAGGGTGACCCACATTAACTTCAACGTTAGTGGCACCAACATGACCACTAACGTTGCCTCTTGATCCTTCGCACACGTTATTGGGACTTACCTTTTCAAATAACGTTGAGAATCCTCCCTTCCCTACGTTAGAGTTCACGTTAGTGTGGCTAACGTGACCTTTAACGTAGGCTTGCCAAATCTTCGAAAACGTTAGTGACACTTACCTTTGTCACTAACGTTTCAAAATGCCCCTACTTCCCACGTTAGAGTTCACGTTAACTAGGTTAACGTGGCTTCTAACGTGGTGGTGATAGCCATCTCCAACGTTAGCGACAAAGGTGAGTGTCACTAACGTTGGCTCATCATTCTTTCATCCACGTCAACTAAGTTAACGTGGGAGTTAACGTTGCTCATAGTGGCTCATTCCAACGTTAGTGACAAAGGTGAGTGTCACTAACGTTGGCGATTATTGCTCCCTCCACGTTAGCTTCCACGTTAACTAAGTTAACGTGGCAACTAACATGGCTCAAAGTGGCTTAGTCCAACGTTAGTGACAAAGGTGAGTGTCACTAACGTTGGCCATTCTTTTGCTTCCCCACGTTAGAGTCCACGTTAACTGAGTTAACGTGGCTCTTAACGTGGCCAATATGAGCTTGGTCCAACGTTAGTGACAAAGATGAGTGTCACTAACGTTGGCTTCATTTTCTTCTTCCACGTTAGAGTTCACGTTAACTAAGTTAACGTGACTCTTAACGTGGGCTATGATGGCTTCGAGGACGTTATTGGCGATTACTTTTCTCATTAACGTTGCAAGCTAGCTCCCATCCCACGTTAGTAGTTACGTTAGTTAGACTAACGTGGCTGCTAACGTGGTTCTTCCTTGCTTCCTTTGTCCTGAAATCAAGCAATAGAATGCATCAAAGTTCTAATTCAAATCATGAGACATGCATCATCCAATTTGTCATTCAATTCTTGCGTAATTCTCATGAAATCATGTAAGGTGCACAATGTTTGCTTGAATCAAGATGTAAGTAAAATTCTACCCAAAACTTGCTTATTTCCTAAGAAAATGCATGAAACTACCCTAAAACAGTAAAGAAAAGGTCAGTGAAACTGGCCAAAATGCCCTGGCATCAGGTCACACAGAGCCTTCTCAAAGGTCATGGTACCTATGGTACAAGGTATTGAGAACTTTCCAGGATCCTGTCTCTTTTGAGGTAACCTCTGCATAGTCAAGTCATCCAGTTCTTTGGTGAGCAAGGGGGGTTCATCCTCCCAAGTCTCATTACCAATTAACTCGGCATTTAACTGCATGATTGCTCCAAGGTACTTAGCAACTTGCTCTTCAGTAACATCTTCATCCTCTTCAGAGGAAGAATACTAATTAGAGTTCATGAATGGTAGAAGTAAATTTAATAGAATCTCTATGGTCTCAGTGTGAGCCTCAGATTCCCATGGTTCCTCATTAGGGAACTCCTTGGAGGCCAGTGGACGTCCATTGAGGTCTTCCTCAATGGAAATCACTGCCTTTCCCTCCTCTATGCATTCGGCCATGTGGGACGTGTTTATGGCCTTGCATTCTCTCTTTGGGTTCTCTTCTGTATTGCTTGGAAGAGTACTAGGAGGGAGTTCAGTAACTTTCTTACTCAGTTGACCCACTTGTGCCTCCAAATTTCTAATGGAGGATCTTGTTTTAGTCATGAAACTTTGAGTGGTTTTAGTTAGATCAGAGATTATGGTTGGTAAGTCAGATTGGCTCTGCTTAGAATTTTCTATCTGTTGCTGAGAAGATGATGGAAAAGGCTTGCTATTGCTAAACCTATTTCTTCCACCATTACTGTTGTTGAAGCCTTGTTGGGGCCTCTATTGGTCCTTCCATGAGAGATTTGGATGATTTCTCCATGAAGGATTATAGGTGTTTCCATAGTGTTCTCCCATGTAATTCACCTCTTCCATTGCTGGGTTCTCAGGATCATAAGCTTCTTCTTTGGATGAAGCTTCTTTGGTACTACCTATTGCTGCTTGGATGCTAGACAGACTCTGCGAAATCATATTGACTTGCTGAGTCAATATTTTGTTCTGAGCCAATATGGCATTCAGAGTATCAATCTCAAGAACTCCTTTCTTTTGATTTGTTCCATTATTCACAGGATTCCTTTCAGAAGTGTACATAAATTGGTTATTTGCAACCATTTCAATGAGTTCCTGAGCTTCTGCAGGCGTCTTCTTCAGATGAAGAGATCCTCCAGCAGAGCTGTCCAATGACATCTTGGACAGTTCAGACAGACTATCATAGAAGATACCTATGATACTCCATTCTGAAAGCATGTCAGAAGGACACCTTCTGATCAATTGCTTGTATCTTTCCCAAGCTTCATAGAGGGATTCACCTTCCTTCTGTCTGAATGTTTGGACTTCCACTCTAAGCTTACTCAATTTTTGAGGTGGAAAGAACTTTGCCAATAAGGCATTGACTAGCTTTTTCCAAGAGTTCAGGCTTTCTTTAGGTTGTGAGTCCAACCATATTCTAGCTCTGTCTCTTATAGCAAAAGGGAAGAACATAAGTCTGTTGATGAGCGGATAATTTATACGCTTTTTGGCATTGTTTTTAGTATATTTTTAGTAGGATCTAGTTACTTTTAGGGATGTTTTTAATAGATTTTGTGTTAAATTCACATTTCTGGACTTTACTATGAGTTTGTATGTTTTTCTGTGATTTCAGGTATTTTCTGGCTGAAATTGAGGGACTTGAGCAGAAATCAGATTCAGAGGTTGAAAAAGGACTGCTGATGCTGTTGGATTCTGACCTCCCTGCACTCAAAGTGGATTTTCTGGAGCTACAGAACTCGAAATGGCGCGCTTCCAATTGCGTTGGAAAGTAGACATCCAGGGATTTCCAGCAATATATAATAGTCCATACTTTGGCCAAGAATAGATGACGTAAACAGGCGTTCAACGCCAGCCTTCTGCCCAAATCTGGCGTCCAGCGCCAGAAAAGGATCCAAAACCAGAGTTGAACGCCCAAACTGGCACAGAAACTGGCGTTCAACTCCACAAATGGCCTCTGCACGTGCTACACTTAGGCTCAGCCCAAACACACACCAAGTGGGCCCCGGAAGTGGATTTATGCATCAATTACTTACTCATGTAAACCCTAGTGACTAGTTTATTATAAATAGGACCTTTTACTATTGTATTAGACATCTTTGGACGTCTGGTTCTTAGATCATAGGGGGCTGGCCATCTCGGCCATGCCTGGACCTTCACTTATGTATTTTTATACGGTAGAGTTTCTACACTCCATAGATTAAGGTGTGGAGCTCTGCTGTCCCTCAAAGATTAATGCAAAGTACTACTGTTTTCTATTCAATTCATCTTATTTCACTTCTAAGATATTCATTCACACTTCAACCTGAATGTGATGAACGTGACAATCATCATCATTCCCTATGAACGCATGCCTGACAACCACCTCCGTTCTACCTTCGACTGAATGAGTATCTCTTAGATCTCCTAACCAGAATCTTCGTGGCGTACGCTAGAATGATGGCGGCATTCAAGAGAATCCGGAAAGTCTAAACCTTGTCTGTGGTATTCCGAGTAGGATTCAATGATTGAATGACTGTGACGAGCTTCAAACTCGCGATTGTTGGGCGTTAGTGACAGACGCAAAAGGAGGGTGAATCCTATTCCAGCATGATCGAGAACCGACAGATGAATAGCCGTGCCGTGACAGGGTGCGTGAGCATATTATTCACTGAGAGGAGGGGATGTAGCCACTGACAACGGTGATGCCCTTGCATAAAGCCAGCCATGGAAAGGAGTAAGACGGATTGGATAAAGATAGCAGGAAAGCAGAGGTTCAGAGGAACGAAAAGCATCTCCATTCGCTTATCTGAAATTCCTACCAATGAATTACATAAGTATCTCTATCCCTATTCTATTAGTTATTATTCGAAAACATCTTCATCACTTTATATCTGCCTGACTGAGATTTACAAGGTGACCATAGCTTGCTTCATACCAACAATCTCCGTGGGATTCGACCCTTACTCACGTAAGGTATTACTTGGACGACCCAGTGCACTTGCTGGTTAGTTGTATCGAAGTTGTGACAATTATGAATTAAGATCAGAGCACCAAGCTTTGGAGCCATTACCAGGATTTGTTCGAGCCTGGAGATCACAATTTCGTGCACCAAGTTTTTGGCGCCGTTGCCGGGGATTGTTCGAGTTTGGACAACTGACGGTTCATCTTGTTGCTCAGATTAGGTAATTTTCTTTTTGTTTTCTTTTTAAAAAAAAAAAATTTTCAAAAATCTTTCAAAATTTTCTCCTGTGTTTTCGAAAAAAAAAATTATTTTAAAATAAAAATGTTTTCAAAAATATATTTTTCTTCAAGATTTTTAAGAATGAATTCTAGTGTTTCATGATGATTTGTTGAATCCTGGCTGGCTGTAAGCCATGTCCAATCTTTTGGAATGGGATTTCAACTTATCATCACAAGAGATTCTCACACACTTAGTTGTTCTATACATGAAAAAACTTACATGCTAAAGCTTGACTGGCTGTTAAGCCATGTCTAACCCTCAGATTGGAGCTTTAGACTAACATGGCAAGATTCCTGGAATTCATATTGAAAATTTTGGAATCCTTATTTTCTTTTTCAAAATTATTTTTCGAAAAACATAAAATAAAAATCCAAAAAAAAAAATTAGAAAATCATAAAAATCAAAAATATTTTTGTGTTTCTTGTTTGAGTCTTGAGTCATATCATAAGTTTGGTGTCACTTGCATATGCATCTTGCATTTTTTCGAAAATATCATGCATTCCTAGTGTTCTTCATGATCTTCAAGTTGTTCTTGGTAAGTCTTCTTGTTTGATCTTGATGATTTTTTGTTTTGTTTCTTTTCATGTTTATCATATGCATTCTTGAATTCTTAGTGTCTAAGCATTAAAGAATTCTAAGTTTGGTGTCTTGCATGTTTCCTTTGCATTAAAAAATTTTTCAAAAATATGTTCTTGATGTTCATCATGACATTCATAGTGTTCTTGGTGTTCATCTTGACATTCATAGCATTCTTGCATGCATTCATTGTTTTGATCTAAAAATTTCATGCATTGCATCATTTTTCTTGTTTTTCTCTCTCATCATAAAAATTCAAAAATAAAAAAAATATATCTTTCCCTTTTTCTCTCATCAAATTCGAAAATTGAGTTGACTTTTTCAAAAATTTTTAAAAATCAAAGTTGTTCCTTATGAGTCAAATCAAATTTTCAATTTGAAAATCTTATCTTTTTCAAAATCTTTTTCAAAAATCAAATCTTTTTCAAAATTCTTAGTTATTTTCGAAAATTAAAAAAATATTTTTCAAAAATCTTTTTCTTATTTTTATATCAAATTTTCGAAAATAATATAATCAATTAATGTTTTGATTCAAAAATTTGAAGTTTGTTACTTGCTTGATAAGAAAGATTCAAACTTTAAGTTCTAGAATCATATCTTGTGATTTCTTATGAATCAAGTCATTAATTGTGATTTTAAAAATCAAATCTTTTTCAAAAACTAATTTCTATCATATCTTTTCAAAAAAATATCTTCTTATCTTATCTTTTTCAAAATTTGATTTCAAAATATCTTCTCTAACTTCCCAACTTCTTATCTTTTCAAATTTGTTTCAACTAACTAACTAACTTTTTGTTTGTTTCTTAACTTTTTCAAAACTACCTAACTAATTCTCTCTCTCTAATTTTCGAAAATATCTTCCCTCTTTTTCAAAAATTTCTTTTTTATTAACTAATTATTTTTATTTTTTTATTTAAAAAAAAATTTTTTTTTCGAAAAAAATACTAAATATTTTTCAAAAACTATTTTCAAAAATCACTAACTCCTTTTCAAAATAATTTTCGAAAATTATTCCTTCTCCCCCATCTCATTCTATTTATTCATTCATATCCTAACATCTCATCTCACATCTCTTCCATTGGTACAGTTGCATCTCTTTCTTTACATCACATTCTTTGTCTCCCCCTTCTCTTCCACTCACAAAGGGATCCCTATACTGTGGTATAGAGGATCTCTATTATTATTATTATCATTTTTCTGGCCATTCTTCCTTGTCATATGAGCAGGAGCAAGGATAAGAACACTCTTGTGGAAGCAGATCCAGAACCTGAAAAGACTCTGAAGAGAAAATTAAGAGAAGCTAAAATACAACAATCCAGAGATAACCTTTCAGAAATTTTCGAACAGGCAGAGGAGATGGCAGCCGAAAATAATAATAATGCAAGGAAGATGCTTGGTGACTTTACTGCACCTAATTCCAATTTACATGGAAGAAGCATCTCCATTCCTGCCATTGGAGCAAACAACTTTGAGCTGAAACCTCAATTAGTTTCTCTGATGCAGCAGAACTGCAAGTTTCATGGACTTCCATCTGAAGATCCTTTTCAGTTCTTGACTGAATTCTTGCAGATATGTGATACTGTTAAGACTAATGGAATAGATCCTGAAGTCTACAGGCTCATGCTTTTCCCTTTTGCTGTAAGAGACAGAGCTAGATTATGGTTGGATTCTCAACCCAAAGACAGCCTGAACTCTTGGGATAAGCTGGTCACGGCTTTCTTAGCCAAGTACTTTCCTCCTCAAAAGCTGAGCAAGCTTAGAGCGGATGTTCAAACCTTCAGACAGAAAGAAGGTGAATCTCTCTATGAAGCTTGGGAAAGATACAAACAGTTGACCAAAAAGTGTCCTTCTGACATGCTTTCAGAATGGACCATCCTGGATATATTCTATGATGTCTGTCTGAGTTATCTAAGATGTCATTGGACACCTCTGCAGGTGGATCCATTCACCTAAAGAAAACGCCTGCAGAAGCTCAAGAACTCATTGACATGGTTGCTAATAACCAGTTCATGTACACTTCTGAAAGGAATCCTGTGAGTAATGGGACACCTATGAAGAAGGGAGTTCTTGAGGTTGATACTCTGAATGCCATATTGGCTCAGAATAAAATATTGACTCAGCAAGTCAATATGATCTCTCAGAGTCTGCATGGAATGCAAGCTGCATCCAACAGTACTCAAGAGGCATCTTCTGAAGAAGAAGCCTATGATCCTGAGAACCCTGCAATAGCAGAGGTAAATTACTTAGGTGAACCTTATGGAAACACCTATAACTCAACATGGAGAAATCATCCAAATTTCTCATGGAAGGATCAAAAGCCCCAACAAGGCTTTAATAATGGTGGAAGAAACAGGTTTAGCAATAGCAAACCTTTTCCATCATCAACTCAGCAACAGACAGAGAACTCTGAACAAAATGCTTCTAATTTAGCAAATCTAGTCTCTGATCTATCTAAGGCCACTGTAAGTTTCATGAATGAAACAAGGTCTTCCATTAGAAATCTGGAAGCACAAGTGGGCCAGCTGAGTAAAAGGATCACTGAAATCCCTCCTAGTACTCTCCCAAGCAATACAAAAGAGAATCCAAAAGGAGAGTGCAAGGCCATTGACATAAGCGCCATGGCCGAACCTGTGAGGAGAGGAGAGGACGTGAATCCCAAGGAGGAAGACCTCCTGGGACGTCCAGTGATCAATAAGGAGCTTCCCTCTGGGGAACCAAAGGACTCTGAGGCTCATCTAGAGACCATAGAGCTTCCATTGAACCTCCTTATGCCCTTCATGAGCTCTGATGAGTATTCCTCTTCTGAAGAGAATGAGGATGTTACTGAAGAGCAAACTGCCAAGTTTCTTGGTGCAATCATGAAGCTGAATGCCAAATTGTTTGGCATTGATGCTTGGGAAGTTGAACCTCCCTTGTTCATCAATGAACTAAGTGATCTGGATCAACTGACATTACCTCAGAAGAGATAGGATCCTGGAAAGTTCATACTACCTTGTACCATAGGCACCATGATCTTTAAAGCTCTGTGTGACCTTGGTTCAGGTATAAACCTCATGCCTCTCTCTGTAATAGAGAAACTGGGAATCTATGGGGTACAAGCTGCTAAAATCTCATTAGAGATGGCAGATAGCTCGAGAAAACAGGCTTATGGACAAGTAGAGGACGTGTTAGTAAAGGTTGAAGGCCTTTACATACCTACTGATTTCATAGTCCTGGATACTGGAAAGGAAGAGGATGAATCCATCATCCTAGGAAGACCTTTCCTGGCCACAGCAAGAGCTGTGATTGATGTTGACAGAGGTGAAATAGTCCTTCAATGGAATGAGAACTCCCTTGTATTCAAAACTCAAGGATCTCCCTTTGCAACCATGGAGAGGAAGCAGGAAAAGCTTCTCTCAAAGCAGAGTCAACCAGAGCCCCCACAGTCAAACTCTAAGTTTGGTGTTGGGAGGCCACAACCAAACTCTAAGTTTGGTGTTGAACTCCCATATCCAAACTCTAAGTTTGGTGTTGGAGAGTCTCAACAAAGCTCTGCACATCTGTGAGGCTCCATGAGAGCCCACTGTCAAGCTATTGACATTAAAGAAGCGCTTGTTGGGAGGCAACCCAATGTTTATCTAATTCTTATTTTTATTGTTTTTCATGTTTTCTTAGGTTCATGATCATGTGGAGTCACAAAATAAATATAAAAATTGAAAACGGAATCAAAAACAGCAGAAGAAAAATCACACCCTGGAGGAGCATCTGTCTGGCATTCAAACGCCAGAACAGAGCATAGTTCTGGCGCTGAACGCCCAGAATGGGAGCATCCTGGCGCTGAACGCCCAGAACAAGCATGGTTCTGGCGTTCAACGCCAGAAATGGCAGCAAATGGGCGTTGAACGCCCAAAATGGGCACCAACCTGGCGCTGAACGCCCAGAGTTGTGTGCAAGGGCATTTTGCATGCCTAAATTGGTGCAGGGATGTAAATGCCTTGACACCTCAGGATCTGTGGACCCCACAGGATCCCCACCTACTTCATCATCTCTCTTTCCATTCATGATCATCCACTCTGTTATCCATTTACCACTCACATCCATACACCCACTACCTTCAAAATTCAACATCTCTCTCTCTCTCTCCCACCCAATCCCACCCAGATGGCCGAATACACACTCCCATCCATCTCCTTCATATCTTCTTCATTCTTTCTTCTTTTGCTCGACGGCGAGCAACATTCTAAGTTTGGTGTGGTAAAAGCATAGCTTTTTTGTTTTTTTCCATAACCATTGATGGCACGTAAGGCCAGAGAAACCTCTAGAAAGAGGAAAGGGAAAGACAAAAGCTTCCATCAAGGATCTATAGCTCAGTGGTAGAACATTTGACTGCAAATCAAGAGATCCCTGAGATACCTCAGGGGATACATTTTCTTCCACACAATTATTGGAAGCAACTAAGGGTGGAACATCAAGAGCACTCCATCATCCTTCATGAAATCAGAGAAGATCTAAAAGCAATGAAGGAGGAGCAGCAAAGACAAGGAAGAGACATAGAAGAGCTCAAGGACATCACTAAGGTGGACTCATTCCTTGTTCTTACTCTCTCTGTTTTTCGTTTTCTATGTTATGTGCTTATCTGTGTTTGTGTCTTCATTACATGATCATTAGTAGTTAGTAACTTTGTCTTAAAGTTATAAATGTCCTATGAATCCATCACCTCTCTTAAATGAAAAATGTTTTAATTCAAAAGAACAAGAAGTATATGAGTTTCGAATTTATCCTTGAACTTAGCTTAATTATATTGATGTGGTGACAATGCTTCTTGTTTTCTGAATGTATGCTTGAACAGTGCATATGTCTTTTGATGTTGTTGTTTAAGAATGTTAAATATGTTGGCTCTTGAAAGAATGATGACTAGGAGACATGTTATTTGATAATCTGAAAAATCATAAAAATGATTCTTGAAGCAAGAAAAAGCAGCAAAGAACAAAGCTTGCAGAAAAAAAAAAAAAGAAAGAAAGAAAAAAAATAGGCGAAAAAAAAAATAGAAAGAAAAAGAAAAAGCAAGCAGAAAAAGCCAATAACCCTTAAAACCAAAAGGCAAGGGCAAATAAAAAGTATCCCAAGGCTTTGAGCATCAGTGGATAGGAGGGCCTAAAGGAATAAAATCCTGGTCTAAGCGGCTAAACCAAGCTGTCCCTAACCATGTGCTTGTGGCGTGTAGGTGTCAAGTGAAAACTTGAGACTGAGCGGTTAAAGTCAAGGTCCAAAGCAAAAAAAGGAATGTGCTTAAGAACCCTGGACACCTCTAATTGGGGACTTTAGCAAAGCTGAGTCACAATCTGAAAAGGTTCACCCAATTATGCGTCTGTGGCATTTATGTATCCGGTGGTAATACTGGAAAACAAAGTGCTTAGGGCCACGGCCAAGACTCATAAAATAGCTGTGTTCAAGAATCATCATACTGAACTAGGAGAATCAATAACACTATCTGAACTCTGAGTTCCTATAGATGCCAATCATTCTGAACCTCAATGGATAAAGTGAGATGCCAAAACTATTCAAGAGGCAAAAAGCTATAAGTCCCGCTCATTTGATTGGAGCTATGTTTCATTGATAGTTTGGAATTTATAGTATATTCTATTCTTTTTATCCTATTTTGATTTTCAGTTGCTTGGGGACAAGCAACAATCTAAGTTTGGTGTTGTGATGAGCGGATAATTTATACGCTTTTTGGCATTGTTTTTAGTATATTTTTAGTAGGATCTAGTTACTTTTAGGGATGTTTTTAATAGATTTTGTGTTAAATTCACATTTCTGGACTTTACTATGAGTTTGTATGTTTTTCTGTGATTTCAGGTATTTTCTGGCTGAAATTGAGGGACTTGAGCAGAAATCAGATTCAGAGGTTGAAAAAGGACTGCTGATGCTGTTGGATTCTGACCTCCCTGCACTCAAAGTGGATTTTCGGGAGCTACAGAACTCGAAATGGTGCGCTTCCAATTGCGTTGGAAAGTAGACATCCAGGGCTTTCCATCAATATATAATAGTCCATACTTTGGCCAAGAATAGATGACGTAAACTGGCGTTCAACGCCAGCCTTCTGCCCAAATCTGGCGTCCAGCGCCAGAAAAGGATCCAAAACCAGAGTTGAACGCCCAAACTGGCACAGAAACTGGCGTTCAACTCCACAAATGGCCTCTGCACGTGCTACACTTAGGCTCAGCCCAAACACACACCAAGTGGGCCCCGGAAGTGGATTTATGCATCAATTACTTACTCATGTAAACCCTAGTGACTAGTTTATTATAAATAGGACCTTTTACTATTGTATTAGACATCTTTGGACGTCTGGTTCTTAGATCATAGGGGGCTGGCCATCTCGGCCATGCCTGGACCTTCACTTATGTATTTTCATACGGTAGAGTTTCTACACTCCATAGATTAAGGTGTGGAGCTCTGCTGTCCCTCAAAGATTAATGCAAAGTACTACTGTTTTCTATTCAATTCATCTTATTTCACTTCTAAGGTATTCATTCACACTTCAACCTGAATGTGATGAACGTGACAATCATCATCATTCCCTATGAACGCATGCCTGACAACCACCTCCGTTCTACCTTCGACTGAATGAGTATCTCTTAGATCTCCTAACCAGAATCTTCGTGGCGTACGCTAGAATGATGGCGGCATTCAAGAGAATCCGGAAAGTCTAAACCTTGTCTGTGGTATTCCGAGTAGGATTCAATGATTGAATGACTATGACGAGCTTCAAACTCGCGATTGTTGGGCGTTAGTGACAGACGCAAAAGGAGGGTGAATCCTATTCCAGCATGATCGAGAACCGACAGATGAATAGCCGTGCCGTGACAGGGTGCGTGAGCATATTATTCACTGAGAGGAGGGGATGTAGCCACTGACAACGGTGATGCCCTTGCATAAAGCCAGCCATGGAAAGGAGTAAGACGGATTGGATGAAGATAGCAGGAAAGCAGAGGTTCAGAGGAACGAAAAGCATCTCCATTCGCTTATCTGAAATTCCTACCAATGAATTACATAAGTATCTCTATCCCTATTCTATTAGTTATTATTCGAAAACATCTTCATCACTTTATATCTGCCTGACTGAGATTTACAAGGTGACCATAGCTTGCTTCATACCAACAATCTCCGTGGGATTCGACCCTTACTCACGTAAGGTATTACTTGGACGACCCAGTGCACTTGCTGGTTAGTTGTATCGAAGTTGTGACAATTATGAATTAAGATCAGAGCACCAAGCTTTGGAGCCATTACCAGGATTTGTTCGAGCCTGGAGATCACAATTTCGTGCACCATCTGTATACCTCAGGGTCAACCCCATTCATCTTAATAGTGTTGCAGATTTGCAAGAATTCATCTAAGAACTGATGAGGATCTTCTAATGGAAGTCCATGAAACTTGCAATTCTGTTGAATTAGAGAAACTAATTGAGGCTTAAGCTCAAAGTTGTTTGCTCCAATGGCAGGGATAGAGATGCTTCTCCCATAGAAGTCAGGAGTAGGTGCAGTAAAGTCACCAAGCACCTTCCTTGCATTGTTGGCATTGTTGTTATTTTTGGCTGCCATTGTTTCTTATTGTTTGAAAATTTCTGTTAGGTCCTCTCCAGAGAGTTGTGCTTTAGCTTCTCTTAGCTTTCTCTTCAAGGTCCTTTCAGGTTCAGGATCAGCTTCAACAAGAATGCCTTTGTCCTTGCTCCTGCTCATATGAAAGAGAGGAGAAGAAAGTATGGAATCCTCTATGTCACAGTATAGAGATTCCTTGAGGTGTCAGAGGAAAAGATGAATGGAGGGAGGAGGTAGAGAGGAGAGAATTCGAACTTATCAAGAGGGATAGGGTTTTAATTGCACATTGAGGAGGAGTGTTAGTCCTTTAAATAGAGAATGTTAGAAAGGGAAAGAATTTTGGAAAATAATAAAAAAAATTTGAAATAATAAAAAGATATTTTGAAAAAATTGATTGGTGATTTTCAAAAATTAAAATTGAGAAAGTAGTTAAGTGATTTTGAAAAAGATTTTGAAATCAGAAATAAAATAGATATGATTGAAAATCATTTCTAAAAAAGATGTGGTTGAGAAGATATGATTGAGAAAATCTGATTTTAAAAAGATATGATTGACAAACAATTAAAAAGATTTGATTTTTAAAATTAATGCCTTGGCTAACAAGAAATTTGAAAGATATGATTCTAACATTCAATTATTGAACCTTTCTTAACAAGGAAGAAATTTTTGAATCACATATCTAATTATTAGCAAGGATTTTTGTAGTAAAAAAAATAAAAATGGAAAGAAATTGATTTTGAAAAGATATGATTTGAAAAATTATGAAAATTTGGAAAAGATTTGAATTAAAAACAAAATCTTCCCTCTTGTGCCATCCTGGCGTTAAACGCCCAGAATGGTATCCATTCTGGCGTTTAACGCCCAAAATACTACCTTTTTGGGCGTTTAACGCCCAGCCAAGTACCTGGATGGCGTTTAAACGCCAGTTTTCCTTCCTCACGGGGCTTTCTGAACGCCCAGCTTTTTCTGTGTAATTCCTCTGCTGAATGTTCTGAATCTTTAATTATCTGTATTATTGACTTGAAAAGACATAGTTTTTTTTTTGAACTTTTAGAGAATAATAACAAAATGAAACTAAATCATGAAGAACTAAGATCAAATAAACAATGCATGCAAGACAGCAAACTTAGAAATTTTCATATTAGATACACCAACAGATTGAGAATGCATATGAGAAACAACTAAACACACAAAACAAGAGAATTTAAAGATCAGAGCAAGGAAATCATCAAGAACATCTTGAAGATTAATGAAGAACATAATGCATGTAATTTTCGAAAATTAGAAGAATGCAATTGACACCAAACTTAAAATTAGACACTAGACTCAAACAAGAAATATAAAATATTTTTTATTTAAATTTTTTTTTGATTTTTTGAAAATTATTTGGAAAAGAAAATAAAGAGATTCAAAATTTTTAATAAGAATTCCAGGAATCATGCAATGTTAGTCTAAAACTCCGGTCCAGGAATTAGACATGGCTTACTAGCCAGCCAAGCTTTTAGTGAAAGCTTCGGTCCAAAACATTAGACATGGCCAATGGCCAGCCAAGCTTTAGCAGATCATTACTTTCAATAGCAAAATTGATAGAAATCAACAAGCTCTTGTGATGATAAGTTGAAACCTCGGTCCAAAAGATTAGACATGGCTTCACAGCCAGCCAAACTTCAACAAATCATCATGAAACTCTAGAATTCATTCTTAAAAACTCTGAAGAACAGAATAGAAATATATATATTTTTTTTTGAAATTTTTTTTTCGAAAATAAAAAGTAAAAAGCTTAAACATAAAATAAAATTACCTAATCTGAGCAACAAGATGAACCGTCAGTTGTCCAAACTCGAACGATCCTCGGCAACGGCGCCAAAAACTTGGTGCACGAAATTGTGATCATCAATGGCGCCAACAACTTGGTACGCACAATTGTAATTTCTAATCTTTATCATAACCCCGCACAACTAACCAGCAAGTGCACTGGGTCGTCCAAGTAATAAACCTTACGTGAATAAGGGTCGATCCCACGGAGATTGTCGGCTTGATGCAAGCTATGGTTATCTTGTAAATCTCAGTCAGGCAGATTCAAATGGTTATGGAGAATTGATAATTAAAAGATGAATAAAACATAAAATAGGATAGAGATACTTATGTAATTCATTGGTGAGAATTTTAGATAAGCGTATGAAGATGCTTTGTTCCTTCTGAACCTCTGCTTTTCTATTGCCTTCTTCCAATCATTCATACTCCTTTCCATGGCAAGCTTTATGTTGGGTTTCACCGTTGTCAATGGCTACCTCCCGTCCTCTCAGTGAAAATGGTCCAATGCGCTGTCATCGCACGGCTAATCATCTGTCGATTCTCGCTCATGTTGGAATAGGATCCATTGATGCTTTTGCGTCTGTCACTACGCCCAACACTCAGGAGTTTGAAGCTCGTCACAGTTATCCCTTCCCAAATCCTACTCGGAATACCACAGACAAGGTTTAGACTTTTCGGATCTCAAGAATGGCCACCAATAATTCTAGCCTTTACCACGAAGGTTCTAATCTGAGATTAGAAACCCAAGAGAATATACTCCAGCTGTCATCCAATGACTACGTTGAACATCATGTAGATCGCTTTGTGGTTGTCAAGCACACGACCTTGGCTAAGCGAGTAATGAAGATTGGGTGATTGTCACGGGTCACCCCTTCATTCTGACTTAACTGAATTAGGAACGAGAGTATATCTTGGAGAAGAAGTAGGCGTGAATTGAATAGAAAACAATAGTACTTTTCATTAATTCATGAAGAACAGCAGAGCTCCACACCTTAATCTATGGTGTGTAGAAACTCCACCGTTGAAAATATAAAAAGTGATAATGGTGGTCATTGGCTTCGGCCCCAGAGAGGGAACCAGAAGAACCGAGATCAAAAGTATGTGTAAAAGTCTGTAGCAAATGGTCCTATTTATAGAAAACTAGTAGCCTAGGGTTACAAAAATAAGTAATTAATGCAAAAATCTTCTTCTGGGCCCACTTGGTGTGTGCTTGGGCTAAGCATTGAAGCTTTCACGTGTAGAGACTTCTCTTGGAGTTAAATGCCAGCTTTTGTGCCAGTTTGGGCGTTTAACTCCAGCTTTTATGCCAGTTCTGGCGTTTTGATGACAGAATTTTTATGCTGACTTGGAACACCGGTTTAGGCCATCAAATCTCAGGCAAAGTATAAACTATTATATATTGCTGGAAAGCCCAGGATGTCTACTTTCCAACGCAATTGACAGCACGCCAATTGGACCTTTGTGGCTCTAAAAAATCCACTTCGAGTGCAGGGAGGTCAGAATCCAACAGCATCTATAGTCCTTTTTCAGCCTCTGAATTAGATTTTTGCTCAGGTCCCTCAATTTCAGCCAAAAAATACCTGAAATCACAGAAAAACACACAAACTCATAGTAAAGTCCAAAATTGTGATTTTTATTTAAAAACTAATAAAAATATAATAAAAACTAACTAAAACATACTAAAAATATACTAAAAACAATGCCAAAAAGCGTATAAATTATCCGCTTATCAGTACGCGTGACCAATGCGTACGTGTGACCAGCACAGAAGGTCAGTGACGCGTATGCGTGGCCGACGCGTACGCGTGACATAGCGTCACGTGCTGCACTTATCAAAATTCGCTTGCGATTTCTAGGCTAATTTGGACCCAGTTTCAAGCTCAAAAACACAAACTAGAGGCAGGGGTAGAGCTGAGACTGAGGACATTTTTCATTTCACTTTAGTTTTTGTTTTAGTTTTTGAATTCTAAAGAGAGAAAACACTTACTTCTCCTATGGTTTTAAATACTTAGTTTTGCTTTTGATTGCATCTTGAGAGAGCTGCTACTACTTTCAAGTGGAGTCACTGTCTTTAGAGTTTTCATTCCTATTACTTTTACTTTTTTATTTTTCCTTTTAATTTCTTTGAATTCATGCTTGGATCTTGTTATTTTTAATTTTACTAATATATTAAATCATTTTATATTTAGTTTAAGTACGTGTTTAATTCGTGTTAATTATTGCTCGTGTCAATTTTGATTTTAGTAATTTATTTTAATTACCATGACTTTTATTTACTCCTTTTATATGTCCATGAAAATGGCATTCATGTCAATGGAGTAAATATTCCAACTTGGCTTGGGAGTTGATTAATTGGAAACCCTTGAGTTTGAATACTCAAGTATCAATTTGTAATTAGAAATTACTGGCTGACTCAATTTTCACTAACTCTAGTCCTTCCCAAGGAAGTGACTAGGACTTATGAATCAGAGTTAGTGCTACCCACTTGACTTTCCGTCATTAGTTAGAGGATAACTAAGTGGAAGCAATTAACTTTTACTATTATACTTAGGAAAATCAACGAGGATAGGAACTCCAATTTTCACTTCTAGCCAAGACCTTTTTATTAAATACATAACACCTCTTGTTATTATTCATTGCTTTAATTCCTAGCCATTTATTTTTCTATTCTCAAACTTCAAAAATATTCAGAAAATTTCGGACCAATAATTTACATCATTGTGTCAACTCTTTGGGAAACGACTCAGGATTCTACTCCCGGTTATTTATTCTTAATTGTGACACACTTCTAAATTGATAGTATAGAACTTTGTCGGTTAAGGCTGTACTTGCAACGCTTCTTTTATCAGAATTTCTTAACCGGCATTTTTCCTCCCATCAAACCTCTGAAAGTTGGTGGATGAACTTCCAAAAACAAAGCCAAAGTCATCGGAGCACCTCCCAAGTCATTACCATCTCCTTCCTCATTTTTGTTCCCATTTCCATTACCATTTCCGTTCCTTGCCGGTTGACCCAACCTCTGTACAACTTGTAAAGTCACAGTAGCTTTCGCTTCCATAGTATTAGCCAGGTTGGCCATCGTTACCATGAACTTAGCATGGTTATCGACCGATTGGTTATTCTCATTTTCTCCCCGTGTACGCGTATGATCTCATCCACGAGTTGCCATTATGGTTTATATCTGCACCAAACAATCGATATCAAGGTGAGCAGTCTCAATATCAAAAGCCTAGTGCTTCAATTATCACAAAAAGGCTCTCACAAACAAGCATGCTATACATATATCAGTAGATAACCTAAATAGCATGAAAGAAAAGGACACTGAGTATGCAATGAAGCAAATCGGTTTATCCCTCAGGCTCA
Source organism: Arachis hypogaea (assembly GCF_003086295.3). Classification (NCBI taxonomy): domain Eukaryota; kingdom Viridiplantae; phylum Streptophyta; class Magnoliopsida; order Fabales; family Fabaceae; genus Arachis; species Arachis hypogaea. The sequence continues at coordinate 116,752,794 of NC_092052.1, read as the reverse complement.
CGAGGACAAACCAGGCTCTGACACCACTAAATGTAACACCCTAATTAGCCTAAGCCTTACCTCATGCCGAGAAGCAAAGGTTAATCGAAGGTTACAACAATTCTAAGGATATATATATATATATATATATATATATATATATATATATATATATATATATATATATATATATATATATATATATATATATATATATATATATATATATAAAGATACAAGATAATACGAAAAATATTTGATTTTAAAAATTTTGAAATTTAAAATTGGAAAGAAAAAGTCAACAAGATAAGACAAGAATTGAAAAAATTTGAAAAAGATTTTATTTTGAATTTTGAAATTGAAGCAAGATAAGATAAAGATTTGAAAATAAGTTAAAAAGATAAGATATCGTGAAGATTTGAAAAAAGGATTTGAGATTTAAAAAAATTAAAAGAAAGATAAGTTAGGAAAAATCCAAATTAAAAGAAAGATATGATAAGATTTGAATTTTTTTTTTTTTAAAAAGATAGGATTTAAAATTTAAAATTTGACTTCACCAACAAGAAACTCCAAATTTAATGAAAGAAAGAGAAAAACAACTGTTCCGAGGGTTACCTGAAACTGAAGGTCGATCTTGAATGAGATCTGTTGTGCTGGTCGGAGCTGTTGTGTCCGACTTGATGATGGTGGTTGGAACCGCCGTGTCCGACTTGTTGGGCTTAATGGTGGTGCTGATCCTTCGTTACCGGAGGGTGGTGGTACCTACAAAGGACTCTGATGCTTAAGTTAGCAAGGGTATTAAGCAGGTATTTTGTGGAATCAGAGTATAAGTTATACCTGGGTGCTCCAGTGTATTTATAATGTTGTAGAGTGATCTTTTCTAGAGATAAGATAGTTATCTTATCTTATCTTATCTTATCTTTGAGTGAAGTCATCTTATCTTTAAGGGAACCGCCCTTATCTTTCTAGGCTTGGGCTGCCTTTGGACTTGGGTCGTGTTCCTCTGTTTGGGCCCTTTTTGGCTCTTCCTTTTGAGGTCAAGTACTTTTTTAGGACTTTGATCCTTCTTTGGAGAAGCCGAGCTCGAGCACTTTGGTTGATTCCGCTGAGGCTTCTTTGAATGTGAAGCATTTTCCTTCACTCCTTTTAGTTTGAAATCCGCTCGAGCACTTCTTTGATTCCGCTCGAGGGTCTTTAAAGCTCATTAACTTCCCCCTTTTTCCGTTTCCCTTCTTTCCTCCTTTTCTTTTCACTTTGACTTTTCAAGTCTTATCATTCAGTTTCTTGCTTCCTTTCTTTTTGCTTCTGCTTCACTTTGTTTCTCTCAACCCTTTGTGTTTCTCTGTTTCGCTTGAGGTGCTTCCTCTCCTCTGTTCATTTCTACTCAAGGGTGCTTGGTCACTGCCGTTTCCTCCGAACCTTTCCCTCACGTTCGTCTCTTCTTTCTCTATAGGTTGGTGCTCTCTCTTCCTTTTGTTAATTTCATTTAGTCACTTTTTTATATGTCTTCCGCTGCTGCATGTGTTTTGAATCTTTGATCCTCTTAAGGAGTGAATGATGGTTATCTGAAAAAGCTTGCGTCTTTTTGTGATAATCTTCGAGTTATTTATTTTGCTATGATGTATGCCTGGTGACTTTTGCTTCCTTAGGGTTTTATTAGGGCCGTTCCTGCATCCTTTACTTCTGTGTGTCTTCATTGATGAGTTTATTACCCTGTTTGCACCGTTTTTGATAAAGAAAGTTTGTAGTCTTGATGATCCTTATTGATGATGATGAGATTTCTTGTTGCTTTGTGACGTTTACTAGGAGAGGATTGTTTGCGAGATGATTAGGGCATAGTCTGTTGGTTTCCTTCTTTTCTGGTTCCTGCTTCGTTACCGCCTCCAAAGGGTGCCCCTGGATTTTAGTGTGAATCCTGGGGTTTTCCCTTTTGCTTTTGTATACTTTAGTCTAAGTTGTATCCATATTAGTCTGAGCTAATTTCTTGATTTGCCCGAGCTGTTTTGGTTAGTAACCCATTTTTCTTTTTCTTGCTGTAGGACTAGTTTACCCATGTCTTCTCGCAAAAATATTGTCGAGACATCCTCCAAAGTCCCCGAGGGCATGTCCAACTGGCTGGACTCCTTCGTCCTGATGTGTGTTTCAGTGGTTAACTCTGAATACTGCGTGGAGCTTAGAAAGCATCACCGGATCTGTAGTAGTAGGGATCAGGAGAAGAATTACGAGTTAGTAGCGCTTGACCCTGACGAAAGGGTTTGCTTTCCTTCTCTGACCCAGGGGGAACGTCCCTTCTTTTTTGCTTATGACTACTTCTTTAGCCAAATGAACATTACCCTTCCTCTTACCTCCTTCGAGACCGATTTGCTGTGGTCATGTAATGTAGCTCCGTCCCAACTCCATCCGAACTCCTGGGGTTTTATTAAGATCTTTTAGTTGCTCTGCCAAGAATTGGATGTCAAGCCTTCTCAAATTCTCTTTCTTTACCTCTTTGTCTTGACCAAACTTGGAACTACCAAAAAGAAAGCTTCTTGGATTTCTTTCTGGTCTGCCCAAGGACATAAAGTGCTTTCTATGTATGATGAGTCCTTTAGGGACTTTAAGAACCACTTTTTTAAGGTCCGAGTTGTTGAGGGAGCTCGGCCATTTTTCTTAGAGCCGAACAATGAACCTGCCTTCCCCTTATGTTGGCAAAAGAATGTTGTGGTGTCTAGATATTCGTGCGAGATGCTTGATGAGGTCGAGCAGGCTTTTGTGAATGTGTTGGAGGAGACTTGGGGGCAACCCCCCCATCTCGACACAAAGAAAGTCTTAGGGGACCCTTCTCTTGTCCGAGCTGAGCTGGGTAGTGGTCGACTGCTTTTTCCTTCGCTTTGTTTACTTTGCTTTTGTTTCTTTTCTTCCAGTTTTGTAACTTGGTTTTGCTGTGTTTTTTAGAGATGGTTATGAAAAATGATTCCATGAAGCCCTTTAAGAAGGCGAGGAAAGCTACAGCTGCCCAGAACATCTCGGCTAAGGCTGCTGGGGAAGGATCTTCTCAGGTCCCTCCTAAAAAACTGACCTTGAGCACTTCTGGGCCGAGGCGGGTGATTCTTACTCTTCAGGTCCATTTGGTTTATCCTCCCCAAACTTTTGCTGCTACCTCTTCTCCCACTGCCGGCCCTCCTGATGAGTTGAATTCACTACCCATGTAAAAATGGTGAATTCGTTCTTTTAGCAAGCGCACCAAAGTTATCGCCAAGTAATAACCCACAGTGGAGTGGGATCGTATCCACAGAGATTAGTAGATTTGAGCAATTTTAATAAATTGGTGAATTAGTCAACCTAAGCAGAATAGATTGTGATTGCAGAATTGTAACTGTGCAGAATTATAAATGACTCAAAAGTAAATGAAAGCAGTAAATGGCAGAATTGGAAATGGCAGGAAAGTAAAGAGCAAAAACTTATATGACTTAATTATAAATGGGAATGGGGAATTGCAAAATGTAAAGAAAGCTATAAAGAAAGTGGAAGATAAGAATAGGGGAATTCATTGAGATCAGGAGATGTTGTCTCTTTGGATTAAATCCAGCTCATATCCTCTTCAATCATGCAACTCATTGACCTCTTGGCAATCATGATTGATTCAGCCCCAATCCCTTGGTAACTCAATCTCTCAGATCTTGATCAATAGCCGATTCCTTGGTATAATTGCTCATGAAGAGAGATATGCTTGGTCTCTGATTATACCACACATTATCATAGGTCCAAGTAGAGGGATGATTTTATGTCACCATATCTAAACACCAAAACCCAGATCCTACTCAAGTGTGAGAAGGGATTTCTAGCTTGATTTCATGTTTCCTTTTCCAAGGTTCCCATGAAACCCATTTTGCATTCAACCCCTTTTCCAAGGTGATTAAACACTAGCATGAAGAATGAAATTCCTTCTAGCAAATTAAAGAGAAGGTGAAGAGAAGAAGAAATTCACTATCATTAATCCATCAAACACAATAGAGCTCCCTCTCTCAATGAGAGGGAATTTAGCTACTCATAGCTCAAGAAAAAGTAAGAGATGGAAAAAGTGATATAACTATCCTTCAACTAATAGCTCAACTGCTTAACCCCCTTCTTCAGTACTCTCAAGGGGGTATTTATACTACTCCTAGCACTAGCAAATAAAGAAAATACAAAAGTGAAAGTAAAATTACATTTTGGAGGGAAAAGAAACTCAATAAACGTTATCTCACAGCTAGTGTGTGGTTGGCGCTTCAGTGGCGTGCCACGCCTTACTCTGAATCTGACATGGCGTGCCACACCCAATCCTCAAGTGGCACGTCTCCCTTCATTGACCACCCAGGCGTGCCACACCTTCGAGCCCAAGTGGCATGCCCAGGGTTCTTTAAAGCCTTGGATAGCCTGGCGTGCCACGCCTTCGAGCCCAAGTGGCACGCTCAGGCCTTTATAAATCCTTGGTTATCCTGGCGTGCCACGCCTTCGAGCCCAACTGGCACGCCCAGGCCTTTTCCCTATTCTTTTTAGCTTCTAGAAATTTGAACTAGCGTGGCATGCCTAGGGTTTGGCATGCCACGTCCATCATGTGCATGGCTCTTTTGCTTGGTGTGCCACGCCCAGAACTAAAGTGGCACGCCCAGGTCTTCTCTTGGACTCTTGGTTGATTGGTGATGATGGCGTGCCACGCCTGGGACTCAAGTGGCACGCCCAAGTGAATTTTAAAGCTGACGTGCCACGCCTTCGATGCCAAGTGGCACGCCCATATAGTTGGCCTTCTTTCTCCCTTTCTGGAAAATATAACCAGCGTGCCACGCCCAGGGGTTGGCATGCCACGCCCATCATTTGCCTTGGTTCTAGTAGCTGGCGTGCCACGCCCAGCATTCAAGTGGCACGCCTAGGTGAGGATCTTGAGCTGGGGTGCCACTTCGACACCAAGTGGCACGCCCAGCCTTTTCTTTGGCCTTCTTTGTACCTTGGCGTGCCAGGCCAAGATGCTTAAGTGGCACGCCCAAGTGAGGGTGGTAGCTTGGCATGCCACGCCTTCGACCTCAAGTGGCACGCTCAGCCTCTTTAGCCTTCAACCTCTTCTCTGGAGTTTTGTACTAGCGTGCCAAGCCATACTGCTCAAGTGGCACGCCCATTCATTTGTGGCCTTCTTAGCTTGGCGTGCCACGCCTAGTTCCTCAAGTGGCACGCCCAAATGATTTTAAAGTTGGCATGCCACGCCTTCGATACCAAGTGGCACGCCCATGGCTCAAGTAGTGGGTTAGGTGTGCCACGCCCCTTTGGTGGCCTTCATTGTTGCTCTCTGGAAAGTTGTACTGGCGTGCCACGCCCATGTAAATGCTTGGAGGATCCTTTATGGACTTTAGTACTGGCGTGCCACGCCCAGCTTCTGGCGTGCCATGCCAATGCAATTTTGTGGCGTTTTCTCCAAATGGCACACCAGTTTCGCACGCCCAGCTTCTTTTGTTGTTTTCTCCCCCTTTTTGATGTCTTTTTCACCTAAAATTTAGCACAAGCTAATTTCAAAGCAATGTACTATAATGCTCATCAAATAATGCATGAATTGCAATGATAAAATGAGATTATGCTCTTTTATGGTCCTTTTTATGCAAGAAAAAAGGGTAGATGATGCAAGTCATCACAATACAAAACTTAAGCTTTGCTTGTCCCAAGCAAATTAGTGTGAGTAGCCCTTTTTTTTATTTGAGACTTTGACCTTGAATGGATGCAAACATGACTAAGAGTAGAATTAAGTGCTTAACACATGCATGACTAATTTTGTTTCAATGTCACAAAGGGCTCCTAGATCTTTGAAGGTTCCTTCAAGTATAAGTTTCAGGGGTCTTTTTTATTGATTGTCACCTTAAAGTAGCAAGAGTTGTTTAATATTCTTTTTGGTTGTTCTTTCTATTCTATTTATTGACCACGACTCTAAGTGTTTTGTCTCAAGAAAACCCTTTAGTTAGGCTTGGTACTAGGTGTTGAAACACCCCTAAGAATTTACTTGCCTAGGTCTCTTCTTGACACATCTTCACCACAAGCATCTACTAGGTCCTCTAACTCTTTTGAGCTTTTTAATGTTTCTTTCCATCCTAGTAGTTGATGCTCAGAGCCTTGGGTCTTTATTGCTTACTACTTCTTGGTTCTATAGATGTTCAAGGAATACCCCTTAACCTGTACTTGTTATACCTTCTAAGACTAGTTGCCTTTCATGACTTACTTTTCCTTTTTATTCATTCAAGGTTCTATAGTTAGTTCCTTGTTTCTTAGTTTTTGAATTATCTCTCTTGGTCTTAGTCTCTTTTACTCTTGCTCTTATAACAACTCACAACAATTCTCATGAAGACAAACTATGCTTTTATTGATATTGTAAAAACTTGAAATAATATTTCATTTTCTTTCTTGAAATTAAAAAGGACTCACAAAAGACTTTAGGTTATATAAAAAAAACTAAGCATTGAAAATAAACTATCCTAATGTTGCAATTATTCAGAGACAGAATTTTAAAATAGAGAGAAAAACTTAAACATGATTCAGAAATTAAAGAGTGTCAACCATGGGACTTAACAACCTTGAGCAGCTGGTGCACGAAATTGTGATCATCAACAATGGCGCCAAAGGACTTGGAGCTCTTAAACATGAATCACATTTTGTCACAATTCCACACAACCAACCAGCAAGTGCACAGGGTTGTCCAAGTAATAAACCTTACGTGAGTAAGGGTCGATCCCACGGAGACTGTCGGCTTGAAGCAAGCTATGGTCACCTTGTAAATCTCAGTCAGGCGAATTCAGATGGTGATGGAGAATTGATAATTAAAAGATAAATAAAATATAAAATAAAGATAGAGATACTTATGTAATTCTTTGGTTGGAATTTCAGATAAGTGTATAAAGATGCTTTGTTCCTCCTGAACCTCTGCTTTCCTATTGCCTTCTTCTAATCATTCATACTCCTTTCCATAGAAAGCTTTATGTTGGGCATCACCGTTGTCAATGGCTACTTCCCGTCCTCTCAGTGAAAACGTTCCAAATGCGCTGTCACCGCACGGCTAATCATCTGTCGGTTCTCGATCATGTTGGAATAGGATCCATTAATCCTTGTGCGTCTGTCACACGCCCAATAATCGCGAGTTTGAAGCTTATCACAGTCATCCCTTCCCAGATCCTACTGATGCCAGGGCATTTTGGCCAGTTTTACTGACCTTTTCTTTACTATTTTTAGGGTAGTTTCATGCATTTCCTTAGAAAATAAGCTAGTTTTGGGTAGATATTCACTTACATCTTGATTCAAGCATACATTGTGCACTTTACATGATTTCATGAGGATTTTGCATGAATTTTATGACAAATTTGATGTTGCATTTCCCATGACTTGGACCAGAACTTTGATGCACTTGATTGCTTGATTTCAGGACAAAGGAAGCAAAAAAGAACCATATTAGTGGCTACGTTAGTTACACTAACGTGGGCACTAACGTGGAATAGGAGTAACTTGCAAAGTTAATGAGAAAAGTAATCGCCAATAACGCTCTTGAAGCCATCATTTCCCACGTTAAGAGTCACGTTAACTAAGTTAACGTGAACTCTAACGTGGAAGAAAGGAAATGGAGCCAACGTTAGTGACACTTAACATTATCACTAACGTTAGACCAAGCTCATAAGTGGCTACGTTAACTTAGTTAACGTGGCCTCTAACTTTAAGAAGTAAAGGGGAAGCCAACGTTAGTGACATTCAACTTTGTCACTAACGTTGGCCAAGTCACAATAAGCCACGTTAACTCCCACGTTAACCTAGTTAACGTGGAAGCTAACGTGAAGAAAGTAGGTGGTCGACAACGTTAGTGACACCAAACATTGTCACTAACGTTGGGATTAACCCACACAATCCCCAATAAGCCACGTTAACTCCTACGTTAACCTAGTTAACGTGGAAGCTAACGTGAAGAAGGAAGGTGATCGCCAACGTTAGTGACACCTAACATTGTCACTAACGTTGGAAGGAGCCCACACAAGCCACAATGAGCCACGTTAACTCCTACATTAACTTAGTTAACGTGGAAGCTAATGTTAGTGACATTCACCTTTGTCACTAACGTTGGAGATGGCTAACACAGCCACGTTAGAGGCCACGTTAACCTAGTTAACGTGGACTCTAACGTGGGAGCTAAGGGCACATTGGAACGTTAGTGACAAAGGTAAGTGTCACTAACGTTCTCGAAGGTTGGCAAGCCTACGTTAAAAGAGCCACGTTAACTAAGTTAACGTGGACTCTAACGTAAGGAAGGGGGAGACTTCTCAACGTTACTGGGAAAGGTGAGTCCCAATAACGTGTGCGAAGGACATAGAGGCAACGTTAGTGGCAACGTTTGTGCCACTAACGTTAAAGTTAACGTGGCTCTTACTTTGGTGAGGAACGTTAGTGATAAAGGTAATTGTCACTAACATTCTCGAACCCATATTTTCACTGAACGTTAACACTACTAACGTCCTGAGCTAAAGTCTCTGCCCACTTCACACTTTCTCTCTGCAAGTAAAGCCAAACCCAATGAAGAAGATAACTGCTTTAAACTCAAGATCCAAAGGCCCATACCCAAGACTTAAAGAGCCAACTAGAAGATCAGAAGAGTAGTATATATAGGAATAGCTTTGAATTGAAAAAGAGAGTGGGAAATTATAGGGAGCCTCTTGGCCTAGAACTACTCACTGTATTTTACTTTCTCTGCACTTCTAGTTTCATAATGTATTCTCCATCTTTGTTTTCATTTTCCAGAGCTATGAACAACTAAACCCCTTTCATTGGGTTAGGGAGCTCTGTTGTAATTTGATGGATCAATACTAGTTTTCATTATTCTTCTTCTATCTTTTCTCTTGATTTTACTTGAAAGCTTTCGATCTTTATCTAATTGGGTAGTTATCTTGGAAAAGAAGCTATTCAAACTTGGATCTCTTCTGAACCTTGAAAGAGGAATGAAGAGATCATGCTAGAAATGCTTTCTCATACTGGACCAAATTGGGTTTGGATGGATATATGACTATAATCCTCTCAACACTTGATTTGGGAAATGCATGTGGTATAATCAGTGACCATACTTCATCTCTTTTCATGAGCAATTGACCAAGGAATTGGCTATTGATCAAGATTTGAGAGATTAAATTACAAGGAATTGTAATTCGATCACTTAAGATTTCCAAGGAGATCAATGAGTGCATTGATTGAAGAAGAGATGAAAATGTAATTGATCCGGAGAATGCAACATCTCCTGAGCCCAATGAACTCCCCATTTCTGATCTTATCCATTCTCTTTAATTTCTGTCATTTACTTTTATGAGCAATTACCCCATTCTCATTTAAGATTCTGCAATTTACTTTTCGTCATCTACATTCAGCTCTTTATTTCCAGCATTTACTTTTCTGTTATTTACTTTCCCACCATTTAATTTTCTGCAATTCTCAACTCAAATTCTGATTCGCTCAACTAGAACATTCCTCTAGTTAAAGTTGCTTGATCAATCAATCCCTGTGGGATTCGACCTCACTCTATTGTGAGTTTTTACTTGACGACAAATTCGGTACACTTGCCGAAGGAAATTTGTTATGAGACAAGTTTTCCGTGCATCAAGTTTATGGCGCCGTTGCCGGGGATTGATTGTGCATCAACAATGATTAAATTGGAGGATCACTAGATTGATCATTTTATTTTTGTTTGATTTAATTTTCTGTTTGAGTAATTTACTTTCAGTTTTAGTTAATTTCTTCCCTTCCCCCTACTTTTTCGTTTTTAGTTATTTACCATTCATTTCACTAACCCACTAAATGTTTGATATATTGCATCACTCACACTAACAGTAATTCTGACAGAAATACTTTCTGCATCTATTTTCCCTGCTTGTACTTGTTGGTTGTTTGACGGGGAGAAGAAGCGGGGCTTCAACTTCCTTTAATTCTGAACCTGAGAGGACCTTCTTTAGATTAAGAAGGGAAGCAAGAGGAAAAAGAGTAGTTGGTGCTGAGGAAGAGGAGGAATACTTTGAACCAAACATGGAAGAAAACATGGAAAACCATCATGAAGAAGAAACTCACAACCATGGGGGAGGAGGTCGAGCAAATCATGCTGGGGAGGATAAAAAAATTTTAGGCTCTTACATCAATCCAAACCCAGGAAACTGTGGAAGTAGCATTCAAAAGACAACCATCCATGCCAACAATTTTGAACTGAAGCCACAACTCATCACCCTTGTTCAGAACAACTGCTCGTTCAGAGGAAGTGTCCAAGAAGACCCCAATCAACATCTAACCACCTTCCTGAGAATTTGTTACACAGTGAAGTCTAATGGTGTTCATCCTGACGCCTATAGACTGCTCTTATTTCCATTCTCACTCAAGGATAAGGCAGCCAAGTGGCTGGAGTCTTTTCCGAAGGAAAGCTTGACAACTTGGGAAGATGTGGTGAACAAATTCTTAGCAAGATTTTACCCCCTCAATGAATCAATAGGCTGAGAGCTGAGGTCCAAACTTTCAGGCAACAAGATGGTGAGACTCTGTATGAAGCATGGGAGAGGTTTAAGGACCTGACAAGGAGGTGTCCAGCTGACATGTTCAACGAATGGGTGCAGCTGCATATTTTCTATGAAGGGCTCTCTTATGAGTCAAAGAAGGCCGTAGACCATTCATCCGGAGGATCTTTGAACAAGAAGAAGACCATTGAGGAGGCCATAGATGTCATTGAAACTGTAGTAGAGAATCACTACTTCTATGCTTCCGAAAGAGGGAACACTAGAGGAGTGATGGAGCTAAACAATGTAGATACTCTGCTGGCTCAGAACAAGCTCATTACCAAGCTGCTGGCTGACCTAACCAAGAAGATGGAGAGGAACCAAGTAGCAGCAATCTCCACTTCATCAACAACCCAAGAAGGAGTGAATGAAGAAGCAGATGGAAGTCAGGAGCAAGTCAACTACATTGGGAATTCACCTAGGGAAAACCATGATCCATACTCCATGACCTACAACCCTGGATGGAGGAATCACCCAAACTTTGGGTGGGGAAATCAACAAGACCAAAGCCTTGATCAAAGACGCCCAAATCCCAACAATGCAAGCCACCAACATTTCACATCTAGACCATATCAACACCCCCATAACAACACCTCTCCACATCCACATCAAAACCAAAATAACTTACCTCATCCTTCCACCTCTAATCCCGATCTACAATCATTTGATGACAGACTCTCAAGGATTGAGAATCTACTTGAAGGCATAGGCAAGGAGATTCAAGACAACAAGGTGTTCAAGGAGGAAGTTTGAGCCAGTTTCAAGAACCAGGGAGACACAATCAAGAGGTTGGAATCTCAAGTGGGGTATCTCTCTGAGCAAATTCCCAAACCCACAGATGGATTCCCAAGTGACACAGAGAAGAATCCGAGAGGTGAAACAAAAAAAAGTAAGATGGGAAGATTGCAAGATGGTCACTATAAGTGATAAGGAGACTGAGGACAAGCCAAGCAAGCTGTCAGAACAACCTGAAGATACCTCAGTAGAGAAGAAGAAAAAGATCATCAAGAACCAAAAATCTCACAACAGGAGCTGCTGAGACTCTATGCACCTTTTCCCCAACTGCTCAATGGTGCTGTGGAGAAGAGAATATACTCAAGGTTTCTAGATTTGTTTGCATCTCTGCATGTCAACATACCATTCATCAAGACTATTCAACAAATGCCTGCATACATCAAGTATATGAAGGAGCTGCTTCCCAGGAAAAGCTCACTCAAGGGAGGCCAAACTATAGTGATGAACAAGGAGTGCAGTGCCCTCATTCAACCACAGTTGCCTACAAAAAGAAAAGATCCAGGGAGTTTTCATGTCCCCTGTGCCATAGGAGAAACAATGTTTGATAAAGCACTCTGCGATTTGGGAGCAAGCATCAATTTAATGCCCTTATCCCTGGTGAAGAGTGATGTAGCGGAAAACGATCCGACACAAAACTCGCTGGCAAGTGCACCGGGTCGCATCAAGTAATAATAACTCACGGGAGTGAGGTCGATCCCACAGGGATTGAAGGATTGAGCAATTTTAGTTTAGTGGTTGATTTAGTCAAGCGAATCAAGATTTGGTTGAGAGATTTGTGATTTGCAAAATTTAAATTGCATAGAAAGTAAAGGAAATGGGTAATTTGCATGAAATTAAAGAGAACTGAAATTTAAAGTGCTGAATCTTAAAGAACAAGAAATTAAATGGCAGAAACTTAGAACACAAGAAATGTAAATTGCAGAATCTTAAAGTGCAAGAAATGTAAATGGCTTGAATTGTAAAGGGAATTGGGAATTGGATTTGCAGAAATTAAACAAGGAAAAGTAAAATTCAACGAACAGAAAAGTAGAAGATGCCTTAGGTTGAATCGGATCTAAAAACAGAAATGTAAATGAACATGAAAAGCAGTAAACAGAGAATTAAAAATGGGAAATCCAGATCTCAAGACCCAAGAGACTAGATAACCAAGTCTAGATCTCAATGCCTTCCTAGATCCAACAAGAACAATTGCAAAGGAAATGTAAATTTGCAGAGAAAGTAGAAGACAGAAGCAATTAACAGAAACGGGAAATTCAATTAAGCAAAGAACTAAACAAGATCCCAAGGTGAGATTGAAACAGAAGCTCTTCAATTCTCCACCCAAGATCCGAAGCAAGAAAAGTAAAGAGTATTCAAGCAAGAACAAGGAAGAAGAGAGATCAATTCTCCTCCCAAATTCCCTTGAATTAAAACAACAATGCCAAGAAAAGTAAACTGAGCTCTCTACTAAGTGTATGAATCAAAACCGAAAAGAAAGCTCCCCGAAAACTTAAATCCTATGCTATTTATACACTTTCTTCAAATGGTCTTCAAGCCTTCAATTGGGCCTTTGCTCTTGATGGAATTGGGTTGATAGAGGCCTTGGTTGATTGCTCTTGGAGTTTGGAGAAGAACCGAAGTGAACCGGGTTTGGAATCATGAAAGCTTGAGTAAAAGTTTGAGTAAAAGTTTGAGGCAAACTTTTACTAAAACTTTTCACATCAGCCACCCCATTTTGCTGCTACCAACGTTTGAGCCAAAGTTTGGGGTCAAACTTTTGCTCAAACGTTGGCTCCCCCTTGCACACTCATGGCGCCAACGTTTGCCAAAAAGTTTGAGGCAAACGTTGGCGCAAACTTTTGCTCTCTAGGGTGTGTTGTTCATGGCGCCAACGTTTGCCAAAAAGTTTGAGGCAAACGTTGGCGCAAACTTTTGCTCTCCAGGGTATTGATTTGTGATGCCAACGTTTGCCAAAAAGTTTGAGGCAAACGTTGGCTCAAACTTTTCTCCCAAAAGTTTGCGCAAAAGTTTGAGGCAAACTTTTGGTCAAGCTTTTTGTTCCCTGGTTCGTTTGCACTTATTCCAAAAGTTTGAGCTAAAGTTTGAGGCAAACTTTTGCTCAAACTTTTTGTCCTCTCTTCCTCCTAGCCATTCCTTCTTGCTTCAACCTTTCTTCAAGCTTTCTTCACCTATCATTAATCAACCAAACACATCAAAGCTATGCTCAAAATCATGAGATATTCATTCTTTCATAATATGTGACAATTATAGCATAAAACCTCATGAAATTGCATTAATTCATCTATGGTTGATTAAATCAAAGGAAGCATGAAAATCTACCCAATTGGCTTGCTTATGGCTCAAGAAAGTGCATAATTCAATTGAAAACAAAAGAAAAAGGCTAGTGAAACTAGGCTAAGATGACTTGTCATCACAACACCAAACTTAAAGCTTGCTTGTCCCCAAGCAAGAAAAGATTTATTGAGAAGAAAGAATGAAATGGAAGAGGATGTTCATGCTAGCAGAGTATTATTGGTAGTTCATGGGGTTTTATGTGGATATGTAAATACTCACTTCTTATTGACTCTTAAGCCTAGAAAGTCTCCTTCAAGCTTCAAGTAACATACTGCTATGACCTCTCATTATTTCTTTATCCTTGGCTATTATTTTGTTCATAAGCTTTATTTGAGTGTCATGTGTAGCAAGTTCATTTTCTTTTCTTTATACTTGACACATTATTCACTATAGACACTTGGCTCACATTCCTTCTTAAAACATTGATGCCCAGCACCTCTTTGGGCTACTAAATGCCTTGTAGTTAGGTTGCTCTTGATAGTGGACTTTCAGCTGATGATCCCGGGTTAGTTAACCCAAGTCACCGAGTGTTGATGCACTCCAAAGAGCTTAGTAGTCCAAGCAGATCCTAATACAAAGACACCACAGGCATGTATTCTAAGGTTCAAGCTATTGGTGTCCAGCTTTGTTTCTTTTTGTTTTCTTTTGTCCTGCCACTCTTTGGCTATTTCTTTTTCTCCCCCTTTTTTTTTCTTTCTTTTTGTTTTTCTTTCTAACCAAGGATTTTTATTTGATTGAGATTCATAGACAGTAGGCCACTTTATACTTAGAAGGAGACATCCTAGTTCTCTTATTCACTAAAAGTGAGCTATCATACAATCACACATACATACCACCACTTACTTTTATTGTACTTCTATCTAACAGAGAACTATCTTACTTCACACTCAAACTTTTCTTTTATTGAATTAAATACGCGGGGGACAAAGCATGCTTTTTGTTAAGTGAAAGTAAACACACAAGCACACACTTAGACTAGCTTATTTATTGCAAAAAGATAGATTCTACTTGTACTAGATGAACACTTCAGCAAGACATAAATCAAAGCATTTCTCAACAGCAGAAGTTAAGTATAGATACAACCTATCGGTTTGCAGTTCTTTTGTCCTTCCTTCTGTTGTGCCCCTTTTGAGTTATAATGCATAATGTCCTCAAATGGTGGTTAGTTCCCTGCACAATTCTCAAAAGTTGCTTGCTTCTCAAGCCCTTAGTTGACTGGTTAGTATGCATGAATTGAGTGTGGCTTTTGGATTTAATTTGGTGTGGGAACACCAAACTTAATTCCTTGTCACTGACTCTAATGCAACAGGTTGTCTACTTATGAATTCTTTTGGCCTTACTAAAGGTTATGGAACCAAAACTAAAAGCAATTAAATGGTTGAATAATTTGTCTGATTGCTTGGAGCTAGCATTATGCAGGAGGTGTATGCTTTTAAATGAGATTTTGGTGGAACACCAAACTTAAAATCCTTCATTCTCCCTTAAATTGTTTTGGTGTGCAACACCAAACTTAGCTCCTTGCAGTGCATACCAATTATTCAACATTTTTATTGAAAAGGCTATGAAAAGAAAACTACCTCAGGTTGGGTTGCCTCCCAACAAGCGCTCTTTTATTGTCACTAGCTTGACATCCTTCAATCTTTTCAAGAAGGCTGTAGGTTCTGGACCTCTTTTTCCTTATCCCATTGTCCTCCCAAGTACAGCTTTGCTCTGTGACCATTTGCTGTGAATTGATTCTTTGTTGCTTCATCTAGAAGTTCAATACTCCTATAAGGAAAAACCTTTGTCACCAAGTATGGGCCAGTCCACTTAGACTTCAGTTTGCCAGGGAAAATCTTAAGCCTTGAATTATACAGGAGCACTTGCTGTCCTGGCTTGAATTCCTTCTTTGTGATCTTCTTGTCATGCCACCTCTTAGCTCTTTCCTTGTATATCTTAGCACTTTCATAAGCTTCTAGCCTGAATTCATCTAACTCATTTAGTTGTAACAACCTTTTCTCTCCTACAGCTTGGGGATCAAGGTTGAGAAGTTTAGTGGCCCAAAAAGCTCTGTGTTCAAGCTCTACAGGGAGGTGGCAGGATTTGCCATACAATAGCTGAAAAGGTGACTTGCCAATAGGAGTCATAAAAGCTGTCCTATATGCCCACAATGCATCCTCTAGCTTTCTAGCCCAATCTTTTCTTGTGATTCCCACTGTTTTCTCTAGGATCTTCTTTAATTCCCTATTTGCTAGTTCAGTCTGGCCGTTAGTCTGAGGGTGGTAAGGTGTAGCTACTTTGTGGATTACTCCATATTTGTGGAGGAGTTTCTCCATCTGTTTGTTGCAAAAGTGACCACCACCATCACTAACAAGACCCTTGGGCACTCCATATCTTGTGAAAATGTGCTTTTTAAGGAATTGGAGGACAATCTGTGCATCACAGGTGGTTGTGGCTATGGCTTCCACCCACTTTGAGACGTACTCCACTGCTACTAAGATATATCTAAAAGAATAGGAAGGGGGAAAAGGTCCCATGAAATCAATTCCCCATAGATCAAATAATTCCAATTCCAAGATGAAGTTTTGAGGCATCTCATTCCTTCTTGTTAGTCCTCCTGCTTTCTGGCATTCATTGCATTGGTGAACATACTCTCTGGAATCCTTGAAGATAGTTGGCCAATAGAAGCCGCTCTGCAGTATCTTTGCAGCTATTTTTTCTGGGCCAAAGTGTCCACCATAAGCTGAACCATGACAATGCCACAAGATGTCCCTCATTTCGCCCTCGGGAACACACCTTCTAATCACTCCATCAGAACATCTCTTGAACAAGAAGGGTTTATCCCATGAAAATTTCCTTGCTTCATTGATTAACTTCTTCACTTGTTGCTTAGAGAACTCTTGAGGTATCTTCCTTCCCACTTTTGTAGTTTGCTATGTCAGCAAACCAAGGTGCTTGCTGGATCTGCAACAGGTGTTCATCTGGGAAGCTTTCATTCACGGGCTGAGAGGCTTTTTGAATTGCTTCATGTGGTAGTCTCGACAAATGATCAGCAATCTGGTTTTCAGTGCCCTTCCTGTCTCTTACCTCGATGTCAAACTCTTGTAGGAGCAATATCCACCTGATAAGTCTTGGTTTAGCATCCTGCTTTGACATCAAATACTTAAGTGCAGCATGGTCAGTATAAACCACGACTTTGGATCCTATCAAGTATGATCTAAACTTATCAAATACATAAACTACAGCTAGCAACTCCTTTTCTGTTGCGGTGTAATTTTTTTGGGCCTCATTCAGCACTTTACTTGCATAATATATGACATGATGTAAGTTTTCCTTCTTTTGCCCAAGTACAGCACCAATTAAAAGGTCACTTGCATCACACATGAGTTCAAAAGGTAATTCCCAATCTGGAGGTGTGATGATTGGTGCTGTTGTGAGTCTATTTTTTAAAGTTTCAAAAGCATGCTGGCAGTTTTCATCAAAAACAAAAGGGTTATCAAGCATTAACAGATTACTCAAAGGTTTGGCTATTTTTGAAAAATCCTTGATAAACCTTCTATAAAATCCGGCATGCCCCAAGAAACTTCTAACAGATTTCACATTAATTGGTGGAGGGAGTTTTTCTATGATCTCAACCTTTGCCTTATCAACCTCTATCCCTTTTCTTGAAACTTTATGGCCGAGAACAATCCCTTCGGGTACCATGAAATGGCATTTCTCCCAGTTCAAAACCAAATTAGTTTCTTGGCACCGTTTCAAGACAAGGGTTAAATGGTTTAGGCAAGCATTAAAATTATCACCAAAAACAGAGAAGTCATCCATGAAGAGCTCTAGAAACTTTTCGACCATATCAGAGAAAATGGAGAGCATACACCTTTGAAATGTGGCAGGGGCGTTACAAAGCCCAAAGGGCATCCTCTGGTATGCAAAGACTCCAAATGGACATGTAAAGGCAGTCTTCTCTTGGTCCTTGGGGTCCACCACGATTTGATTATACCCAGAATATCCATCCAAAAAGCAATAATAGGCATGGCCGGCCAACCTTTCCAACATCTGATCAATGAATGGGAGAGGAAAATGGTCCTTCCTGGTGGCATCATTCAATCTTCTATAGTCTATGCACATCCTCCACCCAGTCACTGTTCTAGTAGGGATCAACTCATTCTTCTCATTAGTGATGACCGTCATTCCTCCTTTCTTTGGTACAACTTGAACCGGGCTCACCCATGGGCTGTCAGATATTGGGAAGATTATCCCTGCATTCCACAACTTCATTACTTCCTTCTGGACAACTTCCTTTATTGTGGGATTTAGCCTTCTTTGAGGTTGAACCACTGGTTTGGAATTATCTTTCAAAAGGATCTTATGCATACACACTGCAGGGCTGATGCCTTTCAGGTCATCAATGGTCCACCCCAAGGCATCTTTGTGAGTTTTGAGTACATCAAGAAGTTCTCCTTCTTCCTTCTTCGTCAGGGATGAATTAATGATCACTGGGAAGCTTTCCGATGTGCCAAGGAATGCATATTTGAGATGGGTGGGTAATGGTTTCAGTTCTTGTTTTCGTACTTCTTCCTTCTTGTCTTGTTTTTCATCTTGCTCAATAGAAGTCTCAGCTACTTGTTCCTCTGTTGCCCCTTGATTTCCTTCTCGCTCTTGAGGACTTTCTTCCAGCATTTCTTCCACCAAACTCTCTATCATATCCACTCTCATGTAATCCTCTTGCTCAGGAATGTGTTGCATTGACTTGAAAACGTTTATGACTATTTGCTCATTGTGGACCCTGAAGATCATTTCTCCTTTTTCTACATCAATGATGACCCTTGCTGTGGCTAGAAATGGCCTTCCCAAAATGATTGAGTTGTTTCCTTCCTCTTCAGTATCCAAAATCACAAAATCTGCTGGGAAAATAAACTTCCCCACCTTCACCAACAGATTCTCCACAATTCCACTGGGTGTTTTGATTGATCTGTCAGCCATGACCAATGACATCCTGGTGGGTTTAAGTTCTTCTATGGCAAGCTTTCTCATCATTGAGAGAGGCATTAAGTTGATGCTGGCACCAAGGTCACAGAGAGCTTTGTTGAGAACTATTCTGCCAATGGTGCATGAGACTACAAAACTTCCTGGATCCCTGAGTTTTGGTGGAATGCCCCTTTGAATCACAGTACTGCACTCCTCGGTGAGTAACACGGTTTCCTTATCAAGCCAACTTCTTTTCTTATTGATAAGCTCCTTCAAAAACTTGGCATACAGAGGCATTTGCTCAAGTGCTTCAGCCAAGGGGATATTGATCTCCAGTTTCTTGAAGGTCTCAAGGAACTTATGAAAATGTTGGTCCTTGGCCTCTTTGTTGAACCTCTGGGGATATGGCAGTGTAGGTGTGATGCTCTTTCCTATTTGATGCTGTCCCTGAGTCACTTCTGTTGAGCTGTGTGGTTGGTTGTCCCTCTCTTTGAGTTTCTCAGTGCTCTTGCTGGGCATCACCTCTTGATCCTTGGCTTCATCTTCCTTTGTTTGCTCCTCATCTTCTTTTGGCCTTTTGTTGCTCTCTGCTTGCCTCTTTGTAGTGTCATTGTTACTCATCAATGTTCTCCCACTCCTTAATTGTATTGCCTTGCATTCCTCCTTAGGATTTGGGATTGTGTCACTGGACAGTGAGCTTGAAGGTCTCTCAATAGAAATCTGCTTGGAGATTTGCCCAATCTGCCTCTCTAGGCTTTTCATTGAAGCTTCATGGTTTTTGGTTGTCATTTCCTGGTGCTTCAATATTTTGTCTATCAAAGTCTCCAAGTTAGTGAGTCTTTGGGATTCAGGTGGTGCTTGTGGTGGGTTGTGAGATGTGGTTGGTGGATGGTAGGCATTTTGGTTGGTGGGTTGGTTATTGGATTGGTACTGGTTGAAGTTGGGGTAGTTGTTTTGAGGCTTTCTGTAAAGGTTTTGGTTAGTTTGCTGCTGCTGGTTGTAGTTTTGGTTGTTTCTTAAATTATTTTAGTTTGAGTTCCTCTGCCATGGTTGTTGGTTCTGGTTGTGACTATCTCCCCATCTAAGGTTGGGGTGATTCTTCCATGAGGGGTTGTAAGTATCACCATAGACTTCATTTGGACCAGAATTTTGGTTATGCATATACTGGACTTGTTCTTGCTGCTGCTCTTCTTGAATTTCTTCATTCTGCCCCCATGTGTTTGATGGTTGGCTAGTGTTAACTGCTGCAACTTGGAGGCTATCAATCCTCTTGGCCATTTGCTCAAATTGTTGTTGAATTTGCTGCTGCATCATCTTATTTTGAGCCAAGATTGAGTCCACTCCTTCTAGCTCCATTACTCCTCTCCTTTGTGATGGTTGGCGGTTTCTTTGATGAGCAAAGAAATATTGATTGTTAGCCACCATATCAATGAGATTTTGAGCTTCCTCTGCAGTTTTCATGAGTTGCAAAGAACCTCCAACTGAATGATCCAAAGCTTCCTGGGATTTCAATGTTAAGCCCTCATAGAAATTCTGCAGCTTATCCCACTCAGTGAACATTTCAGGAGGACATTTCCTGATTAGAGCCTTGTATCTCTCCCATGCCTCATGTATGGATTCAGCCTCTATTTGTGTAAATGTTTGTACCTCAGTCTTCAACCTTATGATCCTTTGAGGTGGGTAAAATTTGGCAAGGAACTTGGTTACCAAATCATCCCAGTTGTTGATGCTGTCTCTTGGAAAAGATTCTAACCATTGAGTGGCCTTGTCCCTGAGAGAAAATGGGAATAGCAATAGCTTGTAGCTGTCAGGAGGCACACCATTAGTTTTGACAGTGTCACAAATCCTCAAGAACGTGGATAAGTGTTGGTTCGGGTCTTCAAGTGGTCCTCCTCCAAAAGAGCAATTGTTTTGAACTAAAGTGATAAGTTGTGGCTTTAGTTCAAAATTGTTTGCATTGACATTTGGAGTTAAGATGCTGCTTCCACAATGTCTAGGATTTGCAAAGGTATAGGAGGCCAAAACTCTCCTCTGGGGTGGGTTGTTATTGTTGTTAGCTGCTCCACCAGGTGGATTGGTTGAATGTTCCTCCATATCTTGGAATTCTTCTTCTGATTCCTCTTCTCCAACAATATTTTTCCCTCTTTCAGCTCTTCTTAACCTCCTGAGAGTTCGTTCGTCTTGCTCCTGAGAGGTGAATATGGTTCTTCTTGTACCTGACATACAAGCAGAACATGAGAAACTCACAAAACCAATGACACTTCAATCTACTGCTAGAATGAAGTTTTAGTTAGCTTAAGCAAAAATTCAAACAGTTAGTGGGTTAATTGAAAATTAAAGAAACAGAAAATAAAAATGCTAGATCTAGATCACCACCTCACTTAATCATTGTCAATCTAATCAATCCCCGGCAACGGCGCCAAAAACTTGATGTAGCGGAAAACGATCCGACACAAAACTCGCCGGCAAGTGCACTGGGTCGCATCAAGTAATAATAACTCACGGGATTGAGGTCGATCCCACAGGGATTGAAGGATTGAGCAATTTTAGTTTAGTGGTTGATTTAGTCAAGCGAATCAAGATTTGGTTGAGAGATTTGTGATTTGCAGAATTTAAATTGCATAGAAAGTAAAGGAAATGGGTAATTTGCATGAAATTAAAGAGAACTGAAATTTAAAGTGGTGAATCTTAAAGAACAAGAAATTAAATGGCAGAAACTTAGAACGCAAGAAATGTAAATTGCAGAATCTTAAAGTGCAAGAAATATAAATGGCTTGAATTGTAAAGGGAATTGGGAATTGGATTTGCAGAAATTAAACAAGGAAAAGTAAAATTCAACAAACAGAAAAGTAGAAGATGCCTTGGGTTGAATCGGATCTAAAAACAGAAATGTAAATGAACATGAAAAGCAGTAAACAGAGAATTGAAAATGGGAAATTCAGATCTCAGGACCCAAGAGACTAGATAACCAAGTCTAGATCTCAATGCCTTCCTAGATCCAACAAGAACAATTGCAAAGGAAATGTAAATTTGCAGAGAAAGTAGAAGACAGAAGCAATTAACAGAAACGGGAAATTCAATTAAGCAAAGAACTAAACAAGATCCCAAGGTGAGATTGAAACAGAAGCTCTTCAATTCTCCACCCAAGATCCGAAGCAAGAACAAGGAAGAAGAGAGATCAATTCTCCTCCCAAATTCCCTTGAATTAAAACAACAATGCCAAGAAAAGTAAACTGAGCTCTCTACTAAGTGTATGAATCAAAACCGAAAAGAAAGCTCCCCGAAAACTTAAATCCTATGCTATTTATACACTTTCTTCAAATGGTCTTCAAGCCTTCAATTGGGCCTTTGCTCTTGATGGAATTGGGTTGATAGAGGCCTTGGTTGATTGCTCTTGGAGTTTGGAGAAGAACCGAAGTGAACCGGGTTTGGAATTATGAAAGCTTGAGTAAAAGTTTGAGTAAAAGTTTGAGGCAAACTTTTACTCAAACTTTTCACATCAGCCACCCCATTTTGCTGCTACCAACGTTTGAGCCAAAGTTTGGGGTCAAACTTTTGCTCAAACGTTGGCTCCCCCTTGCACACTCATGGCACCAACGTTTGCCAAAAAGTTTGAGACAAACGTTGGCGCAAACTTTTGCTCTCCAGGGTGTGTTGTTCATGGCGCCAACGTTTGCCAAAACGTTTGAGGCAAACGTTGGCGCAAACTTTTGCTCTCCAGGGTGTTGATTTGTGATGCCAACGTTTGCCAAAACGTTTGAGGCAAACTTTTGGTCAAGCTTTTTGTTCCCTGGTTCGTTTGCACTTATTCCAAAAGTTTGAGCTAAAGTTTGAGGCAAACTTTTGCTCAAACTTTTTGTCCTCTCTTCCTCCTAGCCATTCCTTCTTGCTTCAACCTTTCTCCAAGCTTTCTTCACCTATCATTAATCAACCAAACACATCAAAGCTATGCTCAAAATCATGAGATATTAATTCTTTCATAATATGTGACAATTATAGCATAAAACCTCATAAAATTGCATTAATTCATCTATGGTTGATTAAATCAAAGGAAGCATGAAAATCTACCCAATTGGCTTGCTTATGGCTCAAGAAAGTGCATAATTCAATTGAAAACAAAAGAAAAAGGCTAGTGAAACTAGGCTAAGATGACTTGTCATCAAAGAGGCTGCAGATCAATGAGATAATACCCACAGATGTAGTCATTAGGCTAGCTGACAAAACTGAAAAACAAGCAATAGGAGTGGTGGAGAATGTACTGGTAAAAGTTGGGAAATACTTCCTTCCAACAGACTTTGTCATATTGGATATGGAAGAGAGTTACACTCACCCAATCATATTGAGAAGACCATTCCTAGCTACAGCCAGAGCACTCATAGATGTGGAGCGAGGGGAGTTAATATTGAGGATTCATGATGAATGACTCAGCTTTAATGTCTTCAAACTCTCACAAGAAGCAGACCAAGAGAACAAAGAACCAAGCAAAGATCATAATGGGATACTAAAAGAGGAAGCAAGCACTGAAGCACAACCAGCCCATATGGGAAAGCCCTTGGTTGATGAACAAGGAAATAAGCAGTTGTCACAGCTCAAGGAAAAGCTGGAGGAACCTAAACCACCAGAGACATGTGGAGACAACAACAAAATTCCCTTAGAAGAAGAAGTCACAAAGAGTAAGGCAACATCAAAAGGGACAAAGAAGAAGGTACCAAGAGGGTAGAGGAACAAGAAGATCCCTACAGAGGACTTCTCTCCAGGGGATAAAGTTATCTCAGCTTACTTCCCAGATATCCCCCCTAATCTCCCCACTGTACCATCTCAGTTACCTAAGGTCTTCACTATCAACAGAGTTCTCTCCTTGGAACATGTAGAGATCATTGATACAACCAATGGATATAAGTCCACAGCAAGAGGGGAGGACTTTAAGCATTACCAACCACCCTGATGAGGGAGAAACGTCAAGCTAGTGACACTAAAGAAGCGCTTCATGGGAGGCAACCCATGTTTTATATACTTTTAGAAAATAGTGAATAAGTCAATATTCATGAATCCTAATCCAAACTTGACAAATACTTGGTGAAATCCTTATATTGCAGTATATAGTGAAGAATAAGTTTGGTGTTCAAAGCGTGCCAAGAAAGCATGAATGCAACTGAGAGCATGCTAGTCTTGGAGCTTTGAACAGAACTTTCCATCACAGTGCTCCAAACTAAGTTTGGTGTCACCCCATGGTGCCACCAATGTGCATATAAGGATACACAGTTAGTTAGTTAGTTGGAGTTCATGAATAAACAATCTAATCTTTTCTTCTTTTTATTATTCTAGTCGTAAAGTTTAAATTGTTTTTTTTTATGATATTAATTCTTACTTTTCTTATTTTATCTTTATAGGAAAAAGGAGAGGAGCCTTGAAGGAGATTGATTGGACAATTAAATGAGAAAGGTTCAGCCACTTCATGAAGAGGGACTACACACTTGTTCTCAAAAGGGAACACATTGGAAAATGTTGCCATGCAACATTGAAAAAAAGAGACCCTTGAAGACAGAACCAATAACCCTCATAAAGTGATGATCCTTGTCCCTTCTCCATGCACAACCCCAACCGTCCATCAAAGCAACCACTCCATCAATCCACACCCTCCATTCACTCACAACCTCTCTATATAAGTAATCCTTGTTCCGTGCCCTAGCTTCACACTCCACACCCACTCTTCACACATATCCATTTCAGAACAAAACATTTCCTAACCTTTTAAAAAACATTCTCCCTCACTCCATCCATTGCACTCAACCCTAAACAACCGAAAGTCTCCACACCCTTGCCAACTTCACACATTAACCCTCATTCATAGCATCTTCGAGCTCTAAAAGAAGGAAGGGAAATGAACCTATGGAGCAACACCCGTATGATGAAAAGAGATTTAGAAGCTTGCACCATACATTGCAATACGGGTGGATGGTGGATAAGGAGATCATTTATGAGCTGGGATTTCAAGTTAGGAAAACTGAGTGTTCCGAAATCACAAAGAAGGTAGAAAAGAGAAGATGGGAGCTCCTCACTGATCCGGTCATTAAGGTGAATGCAAATCTTATAAGAGAGTTTTATGCAAATGCGGTCCAATATGATAAGGCAGATGAGTCATATACAAGCTTTGTGAGAGGAAAGATTGTGGATTTTGGTCCCATGAGTGTCATGAGGGCATTAAAGTTGCGGTCCATACCGTTTGAAGAAGAGAGTTATCATTCAAGAATGGACAACAACCCTAATCATGACCAGATTGTGCAAGACATTTGTGTATCAGGAGCTGACTGGGAAAGATATGCAGATAGGAGACTAAGGTTCATCAAGAGAGCAGATCTCACCCCGGAAGCAAAAGGGTGGTTCAAAATTGTAAGGAGGTCCATCCTCCCAGCAGCGAACAACTCGGAGGTGAATCTCAAGAGAACCAAACTAGTGCACTGTATACTCAAAGGAGGAGAGATCAAGGTTCATGAACTCATAGCAGAAGGTATTAGAAAAATGGCAGAGAAAAGCGACTCAAGGGGAACGTTAGATTACCCCAGCACTATTTACCGACTGTGCAAGAAAGCTGGGGTGGTGTTTGAAGATGAGGACCCCGTGTGGATAAAAGAGGGTATTCCAATAACCGTTCGACGAATGCATGCTACCGCATCCCCCCTGCCTCAACGGAAGCAAAGGAAGAGGCCGGCCCCTCAAGTAGTAGAAGGACAAGTCGTAGAGGGGCAAGCACCAGCCACCTTGGATATGCACCAATTGCAGGAAGCCATTGATGGGCTATCTCGACAATATGTGGAAAGCCAAGGAGCATAGAGAGAGCTTCAATTACAGATGATGGGACAGCAAGAGGAGTCACTCTCAAGATGGATGACTCAACAAGGGGAGTGGCAAAAGCAAATGATAGATCAGCAACTGAGTCAAGGACAACAATGGAGTGAAACATTCCACAGGATGGAACAAAGGCAAAATGAGCAACAAGAATCCATCCAGAGGCTAATCAACATCCAAGCACATCAAGGTGCACATATACATGAGATGCATCGAAGACAAATAGAACAGGCAGAACTATTGGACAAGCAAAGGGCATTCGCAGAAGGAGTTTACCTGAGCGAGACTGGGCATCATATAAATACTCAAGCCAGGCTCGGTTACTTGGTAGGACAGCTGCCTATATTGCATCCAGGAATCACAAGGTATGAAGAAATGAGGGATGAATTAGCACGGGAAGAAAGACAAAAGGTGGAAGAGAGTCATGAATCAGTGAGGAAGGCACTTGAGGATTGGAAGCAAGCAAGATTGGCACGAATGCGAGGGAATGCAAGAGGACACAAAGAAGACAAACAAGGAGGAAAGCATGGGCATCCACAAGAGTAAAAGGTGGTGGAGTTCCTTCTTTGGTCCATCTTTCTCTACGCTTTAAATAAGGAAGATCTTGTATGAAATAGAACTTGCTTCCATGTTAGTTTGAATTATTTTTATTTTGTCTTTTAAGTTTTTGGTTGAAGAGGTCTATGTTTGCTAGTCTTTATGTCACTGCATCCGTACTTTGCTTACTTGTATGCTTGTCCCTTTGAATCAAATGAAAAAGAAAATGAGTGTTTCAAAAGACCAGAGAGGAGTTCATACTATGGAGTAAGTTCATGAGTTTATAGTATAGTCATAAGTTAGCTAAGTTGGTTCAACCATAAGGTGGGAAGACAACTATCTGTTCTGAATTATATGCTTTGAATATACCCCATGAGACTAGCTAAATAAGAAGATCCTAATAAGAAAAAGGGAAAGAACAATAAAGGTTGAAAAATAAAAGAAAAAGAGTAAGCAATAAGGCTAGGCACCAATGGTTTTAATCTTGAGGCATGTGTCTGTGGTGCTCCTGTATGAGGGATCTACTTGGATGAATAAGCTCTTAGGGGTGCCTTATCACTTGGTAACTTGGGTTAACTAACTCGGGATTATCAGCTAAAAGTCCACTATCAAGAGTAACCTTCACTACAGAGCATTTAGTAACCCAAAGAGGTGCTGGACACCAAGGTCTCAAGAAAAGAAAATAAATAAACTATATGCCTGTGGTGTGTATGTATGGGGAAAAGAGACTTGAGGGAGTAAGTCCTTAGGGGTGTCTTAACACCTAGCACCTTGAACCAACTGGTTCGGGAGTGTTGGCTGAAAGCTTATCTTAAAGAGTCGCCCCTTTACAGAGCACTTAGCCTAAGAACACAAATAAGCCCTGAAATAACAATAAAATGATCAATGAATAAAGGTCTCATGGGATGCAATCACAGTGAGTATTCTAGGACATGATAAAGGTCTGAAAGCCAAGAATGAACCTAAGTTGCTATGCATGAAACCACCATAAAACCAGGGGCATGACCTCCACAAGAATGACTCATTTCTCTTGGCATTCCATTCATTATTTTCTTGTTCCAGTACTTACTTAGGGACAAGCAAGCTTTAAGTTTGGTGTTGTGATGCCAGGGCATTTTGGCCAGTTTCACTGACCTTTTCTTTACTTTTTTTAGGGTAGTTTCATGTATTTCCTTAGAAAATAAGCTAGTTTTGGGTAGATATTCACTTACATCTTGATTCAAGCATACATTGTGCACTTTACATGATTTTATGAGGATTTTGCATGAATTTTATGACAAATTTGATGTTGCATTTCCCATGACTTGGACCAGAACTTTGATGCACTTGATTGCTTGATTTCAGGACAAAGGAAGCAAAAAAGAACCACATTAGTGGCTACGTTAGTTACACTAACGTGGGCACTAACGTTGAATGGGAGTAACTTGCAAAGTTAATGAGAAAAGTAATCGCCAATAATGCTCTCGAAGCCATCATTGCCCACGTTAAGAGTCACGTTAACTAAGTTAACGTGAACTCTAACGTGAAAGAAAGGAAAGGGAGCCAACGTTAGTGACACTTAACATTATCACTAACGTTGGACCAAGCTCATAAGTGGCCACGTTAAGAGCCACGTTAACTTAGTTAACGTGGCCTCTAACGTTAAGAAGTAAAGGGGAAGCCAACGTTAGTGACATTCAACTTTGTCATTAACGTTGGCCAAGTCACAATAAGCCACGTTAACTCCCACGTTAACCTAGTTAACGTGGAAGCTAACGTGAAGAAAGTAGGTGGTCGTCAATGTTAGTGACACCAAACATTGTCACTAACGTTGAGATTAACCTACAGAAGCCCCAATAAGCCACGTTAACTCCCACGTTAACCTAGTTAACGTGGAAGCTAACGTGAAGAAGGAAGGTGATCGCCAACATTAGTGACACCTAACATTGTCACTAACGTTGGAAGGAGCCCACACAAGCCACAATGAGCCACGTTAACTCCCACGTTAACTTAGTTAATGTGGAAGCTAACGTTAGTGACATTCACCTTTGTCACTAACGTTGGAGATGGCTAGCACAGCCACGTTAGAGGCCACGTTAACCTAGTTAACATGGACTCTAACGTGGGAGCTAAGGGCACATTGGAACGTTAGTGACAAAGGTAAGTGTCACTAACGTTCTCGAAGGTTGGCAAGCCTACGTTAAAAGAGCCACGTTAACTAAGTTAACGTGGACTCTAACGTAAGGAAGGGAGAGACTTCTCAACGTTACTGGAAAAGGTGAGTCCCAATAACATGTGCGAAGGACATAGAGGCAACGTTAGTGGCAATGTTTGTACCACTAACATTGAAGTTAACGTGGCTCTTACTTTGGTGAGGAACGTTAGTGAAAAAGGTAATTGTCACTAACGTTCTCGAACCCATATTTTGACTGAACGTTAACACCACTAACGTCCTGAGCTGAAGTCTCTGCCCACTTCACACTTTCTCTCTGCAAGTAAAGCCAAGCCCAATGAAGAAGATAACTGCTTCAAACTCAAGATCCAAAGGCCCATACCCAAGACTTGAAGAGCCAACTAGAAGATCAGAAGAGTAGTATATATAGGAATAGCTTTGAATTGAAAAAGAGAGTGGGAAATTATAGGGAGCCTCTTGGCATAGAACTACTCTCTGTATTTTACTTTCTCTGCACTTCTAGTTTCATAATGTATTCTCCATCTTTATTTTCATTTTCCAGAGCTATGAATAACTAAACCCCTTTCATTGGGTTAGGGAGCTCTGTTGTAATTTGATGGATCAATACTAGTTTTCATTATTCTTCTTCTATCTTTTCTCTTGATTTTACTTGAAAGCTTTCGATCTTCATCCAATTGGGTAGTTATCTTAGAAAAGAAGCTATTCAAACTTGGATCTCTTCTGAACCTTGAAAGAGGAATGAAGAGATCTTGCTAGAAATGCTTTCTCATACTGGACCAAATTGGGTTTGGATGGATATGTGACTATAATCCTTTCAACACTTGATTTAGGAAATGCATGTGGTATAATCAGTGACCATACTTCATCTCTTCTCATGAGCAATTGACCAAGGAATTGGCTATTGATCAAGATTTGAGAGATTGAATTACAAGGAATCGTAATTCGATCACTTAAGATTGCCAAGGAGATCAATGAGTGCATTGATTGAAGAAGAAATGAAAATGAAATTGATTCGGAGAATGCAACATCTCCTGAGCCCAATGAACTCCCCATTTCTGATCTTACCCATTCTCTTTAATTTCTGTCATTTACTTTTATGAGCAATTACCCCATTCCCATTTAAGATTCTGCAATTTACTTTCCGTCATCTACATTCAGCTCTTTATTTCCAGCATTTACTTTTCTGTTATTTACTTTCCCGTTATTTAATTTTCTGCAATTCTCAACTCAAATTCTGATTCGCTCAACTAGAACATTCCTCTAGTTAAAGTTGCTTGATCAATCAATCCCTGTGGGATTCGACCTCACTCTATTGTGAGTTTTTACTTGACGACAAATTCGGTACACTTGCCGAAGGAAATTTGTTATGAGACAAGTTTTCTGTGGATCACCTACTCAGAATACCACAGACAAGGTTTAGACGTTCCGGATCTCAGGAATGGCCGCCAATAATTCTAGCCTATACCACGAAGGTTCCAATCTTAGATCAGAAACCCAAGAGATATGCATTCAAGTTTGTTCATGTAGAACAGAAGTGGTTGTCAGTCACGCCTTCATAGGTGAGAATGGTGATGAGTGTCACATAATCATCACATTCATCATGTTCTTGGGTGTGAATGAACATCTTAGAGAAGAAATAGACTTGAATTGAATAGAAAAACAATAGTACTTTGTAATAATTCATGAAGAACAGCAGAGCTCCACACCTTAATCTATGGTGTGTAGAAACTCCACCGTTGAAAATACATAAGAACAAAAGGTCTAGGCATGGCCGAATGGCCAGCCTCCCAAAGAGGGTTCAATCATCAAAACATGATTCCAGGATGATCAAAAGATGAAAATACAATAGCAAAAGGTCCTATTTATAGATAACTAGTAGCCTAGGATTTACAGAAATCAGTAATTAATGCAGAAATCTTCTTCCAGGCCCACTTAGTGTGTGCTTGGGCTGAGCATTGAAGCTTCCATGTGTAGAGACTTTTCTTGGAGTTAAACGCTAGCTTTTGTGCCAGTTTGGGCGTTTAACTCTAGCTTTTGTGCCAGTTCCGGCGTTAAATGCCAGAATTCTTGAGCTGACTTGGAATGCCTGTTTGGGCCATCAAATCTCGGGCAAAATATGGACTATTATATATTTCTGGAAAGCCAAGGATGTCTACTTTCCAAAGCAATTGAGAGCGTGGAGATTGGGCTTCTGTAGCTCCAGAAAATCCACTTTGAGTGCAGGGAGGTCAGAATCCAACAGCATCTGCAGTCCTTTTTCAGCCTCTGAATCAGATTTTTGCTCAGGTCCCTCAATTTCAGCCAGAAAATACCTGAAATCACAGAAAAACACACAAACTCATAGTAAAGTCTATAATTGTGATTTTTAATTAAAAGCTAATAAAAATATAATAAAAACTAATTAAAATATACTAAAAATATACTGAAAACAATGCCAAAAAGCGTATAAATTATCCACTCATCAGCAGCTTCAACTTCAGTTCATTGGCCCCTTGCCTTTGTCTTTCTTCTTGGAAGGGGAGGAGTCATCTTCATCCTTTTTGGACGATTCTTCTTGTGCTTTCTTGTCTTTGGGCTTCCAAAATCCCAGCCTTCTCATGTAGTTCCTTTCATCCTCCTTGTGCTTGGCTAGAATTTCTTCTTGTCTTGCACTCAACTCCTTCATTCCTTGCATGAATGTTGGGGTATCCTGGGTTTAAAGCGACTACAGCATTACACAAGTGATTCAGTTTTGCTTGTGTGTTGATATCATATTACCTCCTTGAAATGGTTCTAGCATCATAAAGATATCTGAACTCAGCAAGGTTCCTCTGTTGCCATTTGCCTTACTCTACTATTTTGTCGAGTGCACTTCACACCCCCCAGTCGAACAGTTCTTGCTGCTCCTTTCTCATGTGCTCCCAACTCCCTTGGAGTTGTTGTATGCTCTGATTCACTTGGTTCTATTGTTGTTGTTGATTATCCTTGAATTGGTTGACATCCTCCCTCAGATGGTGTAGGTCTCCCTTCATTTGGTGTACATCTTCTTGCAATTATTCCCAATTGAATCCTTCTATAAATGGTTGGTATTACTGATATGGTAGTGGTTGGAGTGCTAGAAAATGTGGTTGCTCTTATGCCTCTTCTTGTTGTTGTTGTTGTTGTTGCACATGAGGCTCATGAGCATGAGCTCTATGCTCCCTGGCCCTCTGAAGTGGGTTGATAGCTGATGAGTCCAATTCACAGCCCATTCAAAAATTGGTGAATTAGTTCTTTTGGCAAGTGCACCAAAATTATCGTCAAGTAATAACCCACAGTGGAGTGGGATCGTATCCACAGAGATTGGAAAATTCGAGCAGTTTTAATTAATTGATGAATTAGTCAAGTGGATCAATAAGATTGTGAAGTGCAAAATTGTAAATGACATAAATGTAAATGACTAGAATATAAAGAAAAACAATAAAGTGCAGAAATAAAAATGGTAGAATGTAAAGTGCAGAATCATAAATGACTTGAAAGTAAATGGGAATGGGGGATTGCTGAATGTAAAATTAAACTGTAAAGAAATGGATAGACAAGAATGGGAAAATTCATTGAGATTGGGAGATGTTGTCTCTTTGGATCAAATCTAGCTTATATCCTCTTCAATCATGCAACTCATTGACCTCTTGGCAATCATGATTGATTGAGCCCCAATCCTTTGGTGACTCAATCTCTCAGATCTTGATCAATAGCCAATTCCTTGGTCTAGTTGCTCATGAAGAGAGATATGCTTGGTCCCTGATTATACCACACACCATTATAGGTCCAAGTAGAGGGAGGATTATATGTCACATATCCAAACACCAAAACCCAGATTCTACTCAAGTGTGAGAAGGGATTTCAAGCATGGTTTCATGTTTCCTTTCCCAAGGTTCCCATGAAACCCAATTGCATTCTATCTCTTTCCCAAGATAATTGAACACTAAGCATTAAGAACGAAATTCCTTCTAGCAAATCAAAGAGAAGACGAAGAGAAAAAGAATTTCACTATTATCAATCCATCAAGTACAGCAGAGCTCCCTCCCTCAATGAGAGGGAAGTTAGATACTCATAGCTTAAAAAGTACTCAAAAGTAAAGTGTAAAAGTGGATCTAAAACTGATTGCTTAACCCCCTTCTTCAGTACTCCTTGGAGGTATTTATACTACTCCTAGTAAAATAAAAGAATTACAAAAGTGAAAAAGGAAAATTACATTTTGGAGGGAAAAGAAGCTCAATAAGTGTGATCTCCCAGCTGGCATGTGATTGGCGCTCTAGTGGCGTGTCACGTACTCTTTGCTTTTAGCTTGGCGTGCCACGCCCAGCCCTTCAAGTGACACGCTCGTCTCTTTAACAACCTTGGCGTGCCACGCCTTCGAGCTCAAGTGGCACGCCCTAGCCTTTTTCCTTTTACCTTGTCCTCTGGAAACTTGAACTAGCGTGGCACGCCCAGGGTCTGGCGTGCCACGCCCTTGCTCTATGCTTGGCTAAGCTTCTCTGGAAAGTTGAACTAGCGTACGCCCCTTTATGAGTGAGTGGTTCCTCTGTTTGGCGTGCCACGCCACGAACTCAAGTGGCACGCCCCAATTCTTCTTTGCTCTTTGAATGGCACTGGCGTGCCACGCCTGGGATTCAAGTGGCACGCCTAAGTGAAGAATAGTGAGTGGCGTGCCACGCCTTCGATACCAAGTGGCACGCCCCATGTAATTGGCCTCCTTCATCCTCTCTGGA
This sequence comes from Arachis hypogaea, assembly GCF_003086295.3. Taxonomy (NCBI): domain Eukaryota; kingdom Viridiplantae; phylum Streptophyta; class Magnoliopsida; order Fabales; family Fabaceae; genus Arachis; species Arachis hypogaea. The sequence continues at coordinate 116,719,903 of NC_092052.1, read as the reverse complement.
AACTTATACCAGCGTGCCACGCCTAAAGGTTGGCGTGCCATGCCCATGATCTTGTCTTGGTTCTAGTAGTTGGCGTGCCACGCCTCAGCCTTCAAGTGGAACGCCATAGTGACATGCTTGGGTTGGCATGCCACGCCTTCGACACCAAGTGGCACGCCCAGTCCTTGCTTTTGTTATCTTTGGGCATTGGCGTGCCACGCCTGGTTGCTCAAGTGGCACGCCTAAGTGAGGTTTTGAGGTTGGCGTGCCACGCCTTCAACTTCAAGTGGCACGCCCAGTCTTCAATTTCTTTTAGCCCCTTCTCTGGATTATTGTACCAGCGTGCCACGCCATGCTGTTCAAGTAGCACGCCCATCGATTTGTGAACTCTTCAAGCTTGACGTGCCACGCCTGGGTTCTCAAGTGGAATGCCCAAGTGACTTCTTGGAGCTGGCGTGCCACGCTTCGATACCAAGTGGCACGCCATAGTAGAGGTTCTTCTTGGAATGGCGAGTTGGCGTGCCACACCCCATTGCTCAAGTGGCACGCCCATAGTAGTTGATGGGTTAGGCGTGCCACGCTCAACCTAGAGTGCCACGCCCCTTTTATTTCATCCATTGTTGCTTCCTGGAACTTTGTACTAGCGTGCCACGCCCAGTCTTTGGCATGCCACGCCCACATGCATGCTTGGATCTCCCCTCTGGAATTTAGTATTGGCATGCCAGGCCTAGCTCCTGGCATGCCATGCCAGTGCATTTTTGCGGCGTTTGCTCCCAAGTGGCATGCCAGTTTCACACGCCCAGCTTCTTGTTTGTCTTCTACCCATTTTTGATGCCTTTTTCACCTGAAATTCAGCACAACTTATCTCAAAGTAGTGTATCATAATATTCATCAAATAATGCATGAATTGTACTAATCAAATGATATTTATGCTCTTTTATGGTCTTCTTTATGCAAGAAAGAAGGGTAGATGATGCAAGTCATCACAACACCAAACTTATGCTTTGCTTGTCCCAAGCAAATCAATGTGAGTAAGCCTTTGTAACTTGAGGCCTTGGCTTTGAATGATTGTAATACAACTAAGAGTAAAACTAAGTGTTCAATACATGTATGAATGTTTACTTGAGATACCCCTAAGAATTTACTTGTCCAGGTCTCTTCTTGACACATCTTCACCACAAGCATCTACTAAGATCTTTAATTCTTTTTGAGCTTTTTAATGTTTCTTTTTCCATCCCAGTAGTTGATGCTCAGAGCCTTGGGCCTTTATTGCTTACTACCTCTTGGTTCTATGGATATTCAAGGAACACCCCTTAACCTTCCCTTATTATACCTTCTAGGACTAGTTGCTCTCCATGACTCATTTTCTTTTTTAGTTCATCCAAGGTTCTACACTTAGTTTCTTATTTCTTAGTTTGTTTGATGATCTCTCTTGGCCTTGGTCTCTCTTATTATTTTTACACAACTCACAGTAACTCTTATGGAGACAAGCTCTACTTTTATTTATGTTGAAATGAAGACTTGAAATACATGGCATTTTCTTTCTTGTAATAAAAAAAACTCATAAAGACTTCAAACAGGAATTAAAGCTAAGCATAAAACATAAACTATCCTAGCATGATTATTTATTCAAAAGAGTAAATCAACAAAAGCTTAAAACAGGATTTCAGAAATTAGAAAGTGTCAACCCTGGGACTCAACAACCTTGAGCAGCTTCATCTTTAGTTCATTGGCCCTTTCCCTTTGTCCTTCTTCTTGGAAGGGGAGGAGCCACCTTCATCTGGCTTGGAGGAACCTTCTTGTGCTTTGGCATCCTTGGGCTTCCAAAATCCTGCCCTCCTCATATAATTCCTTTCATCTTCCTTATATTTGGCTAGAATTTCCTCTTGTCTTGCACTTAGCTCTTCCATTCCTTGCATGAAGGTTGGGTATCCTGGGTTTAGAGCAGCTACGGCGTTACATAAGTGATTCAGCTTCGCTTGTGTATTGATGTCATACTGCCTCTTAGATATGGTTCTGGCATCATAGAGATTTCTGAATTCAGCCAAGTCCCTCTGTTTCCACTTGCCTTGTTCTACTATTTTGTCCAGTGCACTTCGCACCTCTCCTCAGTTAAATTGTTTTTGCTGCTCCTTGAGGTTCTCATAACCCCCTTGGAGTTGTTTAATGTTCTGGTTGACTTGGCTCTATTGTTGTTGTTGAGTCTCCTTGAGTTGATTGACATCTTCCCTCAAGTGGTGTAGGTCTCCCTTTATTTGGTGTATATCTCCTTGCAATTGTTCCCAGTTGAATCCCTCTGGAAATTGCTGATATTGGTATTGTGGTGGTGGTTGAAGTGCTAGGAAGTGAGGTTGCTCTTCTGCCTCTTCCTCTTCTTGTTGTTGTTGTGGTCCATGAGCATGAGCTCTTCGTTCTCTGGCCTTGTTGAGTGGGTGAACAGCCACCACTTTGGCCATCTTTTTGGCAGTTATGAATTTATCTTACTTTACAAGCACCTCATCAATGATCTTTTCAACTCCAGCCTCATCACATAGCCTCTGTATAATGTTGGGGAATGCCAACCTTGTGTTGTCACTGGTACTTTTCAGCACTTTGTTGATGTTGTTGGCGATCATCTCCCCCACGTTGATGTTCTCTCCTTTCATGATGCTGTAGATGAGCACAGCTCTCTCCTTGGTCACCTCTGAAATGTTGGATGTGGGGATTAGGGACCTCCTCATAAATTCTAGCAACCCTCTAGCTTGGGGATTCAAATCTCTTCTCTTCAATTGGTTGGGTATCCCATCTTTATCATTTATCCAACGCACATTCAGCACACAAATTTCATTCAGGATCTCATCAAACCCAGGATCTTGCTGCTTCATTCTTTCTTCATAGCTCCGAGTGGAGCTTGTCTTCTTCACCATTAACATTCTTTCTATGCTAGAGAGGCTGTAGTCAATGGACTTCCCCTTTATATAGCTAATATAGCCATATTGTTGCCCTCGTTGAGGTACTGCGTTAGCATAGAATTCCCTCACCAAGCTCTCTACCACTTTCCTCGGTGGGTTGCATAGAAGTGACCAACCCCTATTGTTGATCTCAATGTTGATTTCAAGATGCTCATTCCTCCCTAGTTGAAACCCAACTTCTGGAATGATCTCCCTTTCACTCACCCAACCATAGAATTAATTTTGGTTGAATGCAGAGAGGAACTTGTAGTCATTGAAAGAGCTTGAGGATCCAGAAGTTGGTTTCTTAGTTTTTCTTTTCTTTGAGGCTGAGCTTTTTGGTGGTGCCATTAAGTTGAGAGAGTGTGTTTGAGGTTGTGAAAAAAATGGGGGTTGCAAGAAAGAGCAAGCAAAACAAGGTGTTGCTCCAACACCAAACTTAGGACTTGATTGTCCCAATCAAAAAAAAAAGAGAAAGAAAGTTGGGGAAGAGAGATAGTAGAAAGAGAAAGGAAGATGAGGGGTGTATGTATGCTTTTCGCGTGTGATTGGGGTTTTGAAGTGGGAAAGGAGTTGGGGAGGTGAGGCTTTTATAAGGAGTGAATGGTGTGGTCGAAAGGTGGGAAATAAAAAGGGTTAAATGTTTTTCCACTTGGGGAGTGGCGCCTAGGGTGGGAAAAGGCGCCAACTCTTTTCTCACAGAGTCTTCTGCATGTGTTAAGTTCCAAAGTGCAAGTACATTTTGACTTCCTTGCTTTGTGAGTTGTTTAACCATGTGGGCCCCATCTTCTCTCCTGAAATTGAAACTGAACCCATTAGTAATGACAAAAGAACCCCTTCACATTCCTTCTCATCAAGAGTGATTTGGATTGCAACTGATGGGTGTCCCTTGGGACACCAAACTTAATCCTTTGGCATCTTAATAAATTGGTTCTATCATTGTGTATTTAATGTGTTCATAAGAATGGAGTAACATCAATCTTTTAATTTTTTTTATTCCAATTCCTCTAAACTCATTAAACCACATTCATGTTCTTACCCAAAACATTAAGTGCTTTCAAATTAGGTGACTTGGGCTGCTAGGTGATCCTTGGTGGTGGCCACACCAAACTTAATCTCTGGGCTTACTCTTCAAAATCAAGCTATTAATTGTTTGTAAGCCTAGATTAAGTGGGTGGGAGGCCATACCAAACATAGCAATATAGCTAGTTCTCAGCCCATTCACTCCTCATTAGTTATGCCTTTATCAAGTTGCGATTCCATAATAGAAAGAAATAAAAGAGTGTAAAGAAAATCTAGCTACCAAAGCTAATATCAAACTTTCTAATCTACAATTGTAAACTAATCCTAATTTGGTAGTGTAACACAAATGTGAGACTGAAAATTAAACTATCTAAAGCAATAGATTTTAAACTACTTCTAAAAAAAGCAATTAAATTAAAAAGGATAAAGTGTTGGGGTGCCTCCCAACTAGCGCTTCTTTATTGTCATTAGCTTGACATTTCTTCATCTTTAGCTGAGCTTGTAGCTCACTCTCTGCTCCTCTAAGGAGCCTCCCAAGTAGTGTTTGAGTCTATGGCCATTGACAGTAAAAGTTCTCTGAGTCTTGTCCTCCATGAGCTCCACATGACCATAGGGAAACACCTTGAGTATGGTGAAAGGTCCTGACCATCGAGACTTAAGTTTCCCAGGGAAGAACTTGAGTCTTGAGTTGTAGAGTAACACCTTCTGTCCTTCAGTGAACTCTCTTCTTGCTATCTTTTGGTCATGCCACCTTTTTGTATTTTCTTTGTAGATTTTTGAATTCTCATATGCTTGATTTCTAAACTCCTCCAGCTCATTGAGTTGCATTAATCTCTTTTCTCCAGCAGCTTGCTCATCATAGTTTAACATTTTTAGAGCCCAAAATGCTCTATGCTCAAGTTCAACTGGTAAGTGACATGCCTTGCCATATACCAGTTGGTATGGAGACATCCCAATGGGAGTATTATAGGCTATTCTGTAGGCCCATAGTCCATCATCCAGCTTCTTAGACCAATCCTTTCTCGAGCTTCCAACAATTTTTTCAAGGATTCGTTTCAGCTCTCTGTTGGAGATTTCAGCTTGCCCGTTGGTCTATGGGTGGTATGGAGTTGCCACTTTGTGCTTTACTCCATATCTGAGAAGGAGTGTCTCGAATTGTCTGTTGCAGAAGTGTGTCCCTCCATCACTAATGAGAGCTCTGGAAACTCCAAATCTGCTGAAGATGTTCCTTCTCAAGAAGCTTATCACAACTTTGTTGTCATTTGTTGCAGTGGCTATGGCTTCTACACACCTTGAGACATAATCAACAACCACCAATATATAGCTATTTGAGTAGAAGGTTGGGAAGGGTCCCATAAAATCAATCCCCCATACATCAAATAGCTCCAGCTCTAGTATGAATTGCTGTGGCATCTCATTTCTCTTGGTTAGATTACCAGCTCTTTGGCATTCATCACACCTTGACACCATTTGCTTGGCATCCTTAAACATTGTTGGCCAGTAAAATCCAGATTGAAGCACTTTTACTGCTGTTCTTTCTCCACTGAAGTGACCTCCATATGCGGATCCATGGCACTGCCATAACACTTCCTGCCCTTCTTCATGGGATATACACCTTCTTAGGATTCCATCAGCACACTTTTTGAACAAATAGGGGTCATCCCAGATGTAGTGTTTGGCATCCTTGATTAGCTTCCTCCTCATGTGCTTATTGATGTTAGTTGGTAGTTCCCCAATAGCCTTGAAATTAGCTATGTCTACAAACCAAGGAGCTACTCGAATCATCATCAATTGTTCATCAGGAAAGCTTTTATTTACTGCTACTTGCTGCATTTTTTCTTCTTGTGGGATCCTTGAGAGGTGGTTAGCTACCTTGTTCTCTGCTCCGCTCCTATCTTTACTCTCAATATCAAATTCTTGGAGCAGCAGAATCCACCTTATTAGTCTGGGTTAGATTCTTATTTGGTAAGCAAGTATTTGAGTGCTGCATAATCAGTGAACACAATTACTTTTGAGCCAATAAGATATGATCTAAACTTATCAAAAGCAAAAACTATGGCTAAAAGTTCTTTCTCCGTGGTGGTATAGTTCCTTTGATTCTCATTAAGAACCTTGCTAGCATAGTAAATAACATGTACTAGCTTGTCTTTCCTCTGTCCTAGAACAGCACTAACAGTAAAATCAGATGCATCACACATTAGTTCAAAGGGAAGATCCCAGCTTGGTGGTGGTATAATAGGTGCAGAGGAGAGTTTCTTTTTAAGTTCATCAAAGGCTACCATGCACTCTCTATCAAAAACAAAGGGAGTATTTGAGACAAGTAGGTTGTTAAGGGGTTTTGCAATCTTTGAAAAATCTTTGATAAACCTCCTATAGAACCCAGTGTGTCCCAAAAAACTTCTGATTGCTTTGACATTGCAAGGTGGAGGTAATTTTTCAATTACTTCCACTTTTGCCTTGTCCACTTCTATGCCATCTTTTGAAATCTTGTGACCAAGAACCACCCCTTCAGTTACCATAAAATGGCACTTCTCCCAGTTTAAAACCAGGTTGGTTTCTTGACACCTTTTTAGCACAAGAGCAAGATGGTATAGGCAATCAGAATATGAGTTCCCAAATACAAAGAAGTCGTCCATGAATACTTCTATGAACTTCTCAATCATGTCTGAAAAAATGGAGAGCAAGCACCTTTGGAATGTTGCAGGTGCATTGTGATGACAAGTCATCTTAGCCTAGTTTTACTAGTCTTTTTCTTTGTTTTTATTAGGTTTTATGCACTTTCTTGCATTGTAAGTAAATTTGGAATGGAATTGCATGGTTTCTTTGAATCAATCAACCACCATTTAATTGATACTAAATCATGAGGTTTAAGCTAAATTTAATTGATATTTAAATGATTTATAAACTTTGTGAATTTAGTGATACTTTGATTGGTTGTTTTGATTACTTGTAGGTGAAGAAAAGAAGAAAACAAGAAAGCATGGCCCAAGGAAAAGAAGAGTGTGGCAAAGGAAGGAGGAAGCATAGTGCTCTCTCCAAGAGCGGAGCACTCTCTCAAGGGAGCACAATAATGAACCAAGAAAGCAAGGCATGATGCTACGCTCCCCTTAAGAGCGGAGCACAATTTGGAACCAAGAAAGAAAGGAGAGAAGAATGATGCTCCGCTCTCCTTGAGAGCACTATCGGGCTTCACTCAAGAATAAATTCAAGGAAAATGTTTGCCAATGCTTGCCACAAGGCTCGAACTCATGAGCAAGGGGGATTGGGGGAGCGCTACACATGAAGAAAATAAGCCAAAAATGGCTAAAAGGCTACCCCCAAGGATCGAACCAAGCACCTCAAGGAAAATAGGAGAGAGGCGCCACTTCCTTCACAAAGAAAAAGAGCCAGCGCATGCCTCCAACAAGTTTCGAACTTGGGACCTCACTCAAACAAAAGGAGTGCTTAGCTCCCAAGGAGAGTAGAGCGCTACTCTCCTCATGCCTTGCACAATCATGACACGGCCAGGGAGCTTGGTGCGCACAAGACACACACCAAGGCAACAATGCTCCGCTCCCCACAAGAGTGGAGCGCTATCCTGAATGCTTCCCAATCTTGGCACGCAACAAAGAGCTCCAACACAAGCATTGATGCTCCGCTCCCCACAAGAGCAGAGCACCCCACTGGGAGAACTCTTGGGCTGAAAATTTAATTAAAAATCCAATTAAATTCAATTCTTCACCAAATTAAAAAGCCCACCCAAATTCTAAAATCCAAGAATAGAAAGTGTATAAATAGAAGCTAGTTTGATTTAGTGAGAACCTTTTTGCTTCTTTGAGAATTTTCATTTTGTAATTTTGAGAGTTTTTACTTTGAATTTGGATCTTAGAGAATTTGGAAGGAGAATTGATCTCTCTTCTTCCTTGTTCTTGCTTGAGCACTCTTTACTTCTTGGTTTGGATCTTGGGTGAAGAATTGAAGAAATTCTGTTTCAATCTCACCTTGAGATCTCTTGTTTATCTTTCTGCATAATTCTATCAAATCCTGTTTACTACTTTCATTCTTCTCTTTTCTTCTGCAATTTACTTTTCCATTTCTTTTATAATTGTTCTTGTTGGATCAAGAAAGGATTTGAGATCTAGACTTGTTTTCTAGTCTCTTCGACTCCTGAGATCTTCAATTTCTCTTTTAACTTCTGCAATTAAGCTACATTTACTTTCTGTTTTAATTCTTCAAGCATTTTTACTTCTCTGTTTGAGATCTACTTCAATTCAATTCATCTTCTATTTCTCTGTTAATTTGTCTTTTACTTCTGCTTGTTTAATTTCTGCAATCCTAGCTCCCTGAACCCTTTTACTATTCAAGCAATTTATATTCCTTGCACTTTAAGATTCAATCATTTACATTTCTTGCAATCTAAGCTTCTGCAATTTAATTCTTGTTCTTTAAGATTCAGCACTTTTACTTTCTGTTCTCTTTAATTTACTACAATTCTTCCCCCTCCAATTACATTTCATGCAATTTAGCTTCTGTCAATTACAAACCACTCAAACCAATACTTGATTAGCTTGACTAAATCAACTACTAAACTAAAATTGCTCAATCCTTCAATCCTTGTGGGATCGACCTCACTCACATGAGTTATTATTACTTGATGTGACCCGGTACACTTGTCGGTGAGTTTTAGGTGTTTGGAATTCATTTTCCAAAATACACCATCAAATTTTTGGCGCTGTTGCCGGGGATTGATTAGATTGACAATGATTAAGTGAAGTGGAGATCTAGATCAAGCACTTTTTCTTTTCTGTTTCTCTAATTTTTAACTAACACACTAACTTTTTGAATTTTTGCTTAAGCTAACTAAAACCCCACTTTAGCAATAGAGTGGAATTTTCCTGGCTTTTCTGGTTTTATACGTTTCTTGTATTTCTGCTCACTGAGTCAATGACAGAAGCAATTTTCTTCTATTGATCTTTCAAGCCTATCAACTGTTCGATACATTGTGTCAACTAATCCTCTGACCACCATTTGGCATGAGTATATTCAATCTTTATTTGGACTGTTTGTGATTGTGCAGATCATGGAGGGGAACTCAACGAACTCCAGTAATTGTGGGAGTAGTGTCTTCACCTTAGATGACAATGCAACCCATGATTTGAAGCATCCGCTCATCACCATAAACGATGTTGCTCAATGGCTTGAAGCCTTCCCACAAGGAAGCATCATCAGATGGGAAGATCTATTAAGTGAATTTCTAGCCAAGTTAAAACCACCCAAGGAAATTGGTGAGCTAGAAGCAGAAGTGCAACCATCCACACAAGAGAAAGGAGTGAAGGAAATTGAAGATGTAAATGCAGTCGTGAACCAAAACAAGCAGATGCATCAACAAACTCTGCAACAACTGGAGTTGATAGTCAGAAAAATCAATGAGCTGCGAACTGCTGTAGTAAGTGCATACAACTTACCTCAAAATTCACATGGTTGGAATCAACCAGAAAAAGGTTCTGGAGCAATTAACTATGAGCAACAAAGTCATGAGCGATTACACTCTCCAAACAATACCTCAAGCCTGTTCCAACACAAGTCTTAGGGTGATGTGTACAACCCACCTTGGAGGACTCATTCTAACTAGAGGAAGATCGAGCACCAAAATCAAGGACCAAGGGACTTCAATTACAATAACCCTAGCTTCACAAACCACCAAAAACACCACCATACCCACAACAACCTCTACACACCACCACAACACCCACCCTTCCAACCTCCAACACTCCACAACCAATCAATCTCACAAGACTCTCAGAGGATCACCAACTTGGAGATCTTAATAGAGAGTGTAAGACCCAGAACTTTTGAAAAGTCTTATTATGATCAAGTCTCAAATCATATAGTTATTTATAGCCTTAATTTCGGAAATCATTTTATTAAAGATAATTAAGGCAAGTTGTGATTTATTGAATTTGAGACAAGTTATGATTTACTATCCAATTTTATAATTATTGGAATATTTTCTATATTCAAATTATAAAGTTGCGAGTTATGAAATAATAAGGATTTTATATGATTTGGATTAGGTAAGTAATATTTTAAATATTACTATTGCTATTTTGGAAAAATGAAGAAATTAAGTATATTATTTCTAATTATTTGATTTGGGCATTTTATTGAAAGTAATTTGTAAAAATAGAGGAGCAAATAGTATTTTTATACATTATTATTGTTGGACTAGAATTTATTTCTAATTACTATATTATCTCTAATTTCATTTGAAATTACCATTTTACCCCTAACCTTAATTTTTGAAAATGAAACCCTAACCCTAAAAACCATAACCCGACCCGTTTTCCCCCAAGACCCAGCCGTAACACCCACAATGTTTCCCTCACCCAGCAGCAGTAGCAAGCGCAGCTTGCTTTTCTTCCTGAATCAAAGGAAAAAGAATGAAAATGGAAAGAAGAGGGGGACTGAGCCAGAAGGACGAAGCAGAGAGGGAAAGGGGGGACCGAATCGCGGCAGAGGAGAGGAGGGAGTTCGCTGTCGCGCCGCCATCGTCTTCACCACGCCTCACCGTGGGTCGCGCTACTGTCACCGGTCACCTCGCCGCCGTGCCCAGATCGCGTCCAGTCCTCGTCACCGTCGCTCATCCTCACCACCGCCAGCTGCGTTGTCCCTGCCAAGCTGCAGAACCTGCCTCCCTACCGCGCCACCACGCCTTGCCATGGAATCGTCCTACTGCTACCACTGTCACGGAGAAGAGGCGTTGAAGAGGGGCAGAACTCGAGTCTCGTTGCCGCCGTCCATGGGGCCTCGAATTGCGTCACTGTCACCGGCAAGAGGGGGAAGACGCGAGCTGGAGGAGCAAGATGAGTTCTTCTGCCTCCATGGTTCTGGTCCGCTGAGGAAGGGAAGATGCTGTCTTGGTGCTTCACGGTCGCCGACGAGCACGGAGGAGAGGAGCTGTGACCACGTCACTGCCCTTTGGAGGGCTATGCTTGGCCGCCGTTGTACTGCCCTGCTTCACCGTGGCTGAGCTCTGCCACTCCCAGCCCCCTTTTGGCTTGTGATGTTGTTGCGGGAATTGCTACAGGAAGAAGAGCAGGCTAAGTCACCATGATTTGGGCCGCTGTGACTTACGGGATCACCGAAGGAGCTCCGGGCCGAGTTTCTCCAACATGAGACCCTGCTGCCATTGCCGGAAAAGTTTGTCGGTAAGGGTTTTAAATTGCGGTTTTGGTCATTTTGGATCTTGAGAAGGTTTTAATGTTGCGCGGTTTTTATAGTTGATCCACCAGAGCTTCTGGCCACCGCCGGAGCTGTGCTGGGGCCGGTTCGAAACTGCAGCTGCTTCGTGTTGTTATTCCGGTAAGAAATTATGTTTCGAAAGCCTTACGTTAGTGTCCCGTACGTGTATTAAAGCCTATATGTTATTAATGTTCCTAGAGTTTAGTAACTGAGGTTGCTTGTTGTAAATTAGAGCTGTTTATGCTGCTGCGAAAATGTGTGGGGCTGTGCTTTGAAGCTGCCTTTGATTTTGAGTTGAGGTGAAAAGAACTTATGAGGCGCTTGGATTATGGAATTGCGTTTTGAGGTAGGGTGCTTTCCAAAAACTATGTTTTGTGTATTGGAATTATTACATATGGATACTGGTGCGAGATATTGTGTATTTGGTGATTGTATCTGCCTTATGTATTATTTGATTGACTCGAATGACTATGGATGTTGGTTTGGCTGAATTGTTGTGCGGCTTTGTGAAATGTAATGTCTGAAGTTGATTCTTTAAAGATTTGAAATGAGTTTAATCCGTTGAGGATTGGTTTGAATTGAGTGAATTATTTGGAAGATGTGAAAGATAGAACACTTTTGAATTCAGCCTGGTTTACTTTAATTGACTTGGTTTCGGACAAATGATTTATTGCTGAATCAATTCTTTAAAGCTTTGGAAATGAGTTAAATCGATTGATATTGAGTTGATTTTGAAATAGTATCCTTGAGATACGCCACTGAGGCGATTATTGGATTTAGTTTGATTTGAATTGATTTCTGATTTTGTGTTGTTGAAAAAGAATGAGGAACGGTTTAGTTGGGACCCGAACCGGGTGGCAAAAGTCCAAGTTTTAGGGGAGGTGCTGCCGAAATTTCTATAAAATCTTAGTCTTGTTTGAAAGGTTATTTAAAAGGGTTGGATTTGAGAAATTGTATTATTTGATTTATTAAGAGGACATTTATGCTTTCCAGCTTAATTTATTTGATGAACCTTATACGTTGAGTTCGGCTTATTTAGAACTGAACTATTTTTACCGTTTGAATCACTGAAGGAAATAATGATGCTCTAATATTGATTTCAATATAAAAAGGAGTTTTTAGTGATTTTTAAAGGAACCTAGACTTTTGATTGAGTAATCAAGTTTGGGGCATTTTGAAAGAGTTGGAATAATGGGTTCCAAAAAGAAATCTGACAGCGGTTTGATTCAAATGAACCGGTTCTGTTTCAAATGAGTTGATTTTTGGACCGGGTTGGAATTTGTGATTTTGTATGGTTCGGTTTCATAATAAATTCAATTTTATTTACTTGAACCGAGAATCTATGATTTTAAGAGTTTCAATGAATTTTAAAGAATTGATGTAAGTTGACCTTCCCCTAAAGACTTGGGACTCTGCCGAGAAACTTTGTTATAAAATCCCATTGTGGGATGGGTGATTTTGAATGTTCCCAAAATGAATCTTTAACTTTCCATAGTTTTGGAAGTTTCGGAAAGAGGATGCCGAGAGCGGCTTTGTTTTAAAAAGGGAACTCACTTTGAGTAAATTTGGCTTATGAGCCTGAGATGATTTGAGAAACGAGATTTCTAAAAGTCAAGGCTGAAAAGAGTTGAAACTTGATTTCAAAGTGAAATGGATTGAGAAAATAATTTATGGCTTAAATGCCGATTTCATGAACTTAATGATTTTGAATGTGGAAGTGCTGTTTTATTATGAGCCGGAATGGCTATGTATGATTATGAATATTGATTGGTTCTGGATTGAACCGTGAGCCGGAATGGCTGTGTATGATATGAATATTGGCTGGTTCTGGATTGAACCGTGAGCCGGATGGCTGAGATGGATGTTGATCCATGATTGAGAATGAAAGTAATTATGCTGAGACATTGATAAGTTGTGATTTGGTAGTAGCAATGGCTAGCCACCATGTGCTCCAGGTTGAGACTCGAAGCTCTGTTAACCCAATGTCGTAAGTGTGGCCGGGCACTGTGAAAGGCCCGGATGAGCTCGCCCCCATAAATATTCACCAGTGATGGTGATGGATAAATATTCACCAGTAAGGGTGATGGATATGGATCATGATTATGACCAAGTTTATGATGAGTATAACTCGAGTTGGGGATGCACGACAGAGGGACAGTCCAATGGTTAGCTACCAGGACTTGTCGGGTTGGCTCTATAACCGACAGATGATATCATCAGCCACTAGGGACAGGCATGCATCATATGCATTTGTGTGACATTGGTTGGGTGTGCATATTATACTTGGTTTGCCCATGTGATTAATTGCTAGCTGTTCTACTTGTAATAACTATTTGTTTGTGCTTGAACTTCCTATCTGTGTTTGCATCTGGTGGTGATTGGTTGTTGGTTGGATTGTTTGGGCCTAGGGCCGTGGTTGGAAAAAGATGAACTGACGGTTGATTTCGGTTTTGTGTTTCTGGTTTGGAATAAAATTATGAAAGGCTATTTTGGTTCCGCATAGATAAACCGTTTTGAAAGGCTTTTGAGTTTGAGAATTGACGGTTCTTCTTTCCGAAAAGATTTCCGACTTTACTTTCATTGTAAACCGTTGTTTTTGGAAAGAGGCATAAGACGGTTATGAGTCACTGGTACGGTTTATCTTCATGTATCCTATTACAGTAATTCCCAAAAACCCTCTACTGAGAACCCTTTCGAGGATGATGTTCTCACCCCCCTACATTTTTCCCCTTTCAGGATATGGGCGCAGAAGTCACGAAGAGTTTATTTAGTTATTGATATGTTCTGTATTGATGTAGATTATTTATTGTACCCTCGCCTTTAACTTGATATATTCTGTGAGAGGGATAGGGATTGTATTGGTTAATGCTTGTAAATATATTTGTATTTATATATATTTATGTATACATATGGATGTACTCTTTATGAGTTGTGCAAGTTGTATGGTATTTGTGGATGTATGTTATCAAACGAAAGTATTTTTGGGAGCGGTGTTGTGGTTTAAAGTTTTAAACAGGCTCATAGTTTAGTAGTAAATAATATAAGTGTCGTCGTAATGTCCGAGCTATCAGAGTCGCGCAGCCGGAAGTGCGAGCTTTGGTAGTTAGGGTGTTACATTATGGTATCAGAGCAGTTCTTCCTGTAGAGCCTGAGGAATGGACTGACTATGCTTCAGTTGCATACTCTGAGCGTTTGTCATGTATTAGGTCTTGTCGAATGGCGAGAATTAGAGTTTTATGCACATGACGGTCTATTGATTAACGCTGTTAGTCTTGCATTGCATAATTCCTGATATTAAGTTCGGCCGGCTTAATACTAGAGAATTATGTATATGAGAGCACTAATGGGTTATCATAGATGATATACGAGTTTTGAGTAAAGCGAATCGCGGGTTTTGGGAACGCTAGAAACTATTTCTCGAGGCTATTCAGTTGTGTGTCTTGAATTTTTGTTCGAGTCAACCTGTTCTTTCATATCCTAACTTGAAGTTCTTGTTTGCTACTCCTCTTGAAAAGTAATTTGATGTTTCCACTCTGCTTCTCTATTCATATGCAATCTTGTTTGATCTTAAGTGCATATGCTTGCTTAAAATCCTTGTTGCATCTATCTTCCTCTATTTGAAATTCTTCTTGATTCATGTATTCTTTGATATGGCTTTGAACTTGTCCTAATGCGCTGTGCATTTTTAACTCCGGGATTTCGAGTCCATTCTTAAAGAAATTGTTGATTCGGTTTTTCTCTTATTTGATAGTGATTACAGCCAGTTTTGAGACTTTTATGAAAATTGCTGTTGAATAGATGTATACTTATCTATATATGAAACTTTGAAGATTTCTTACACAGTTTGACAACTATTTATTTCTAATACATTGCCTGTACTTTTACTGGTTTACGCAATTGCACTTACTTTAAAAGTAAATTTGACTTTCTAGTAATTTTACTATAGCTCCAATGGACATCTTTATTTGATTGTATATTTGGATATTTTTCAAAATTTTGGAAAGAAAGAATTTTTCATTTTTATCCTGGTTGAGTTTCGTTTGAAGAGCTCTACTTAACTTATTTTGAATTGAGTTGGGTTTAGCATACTACATGGTTTATGCCATTATTGTTCTTTTGAAAATGTTGGACTCATAGCTTTCCTCTTATGAACGGACTCGTTCCTTCTTAAGCTTTTCACCTCTATTGAATGTCATACGTGACTCTGTCTTTAACTAATCTTTTACATCTTGAAAACATTACCATTGATCTTGGTTTGTCCTCTCTTGTGGATCTCATCCTTATGTGAGTCAGTTTGATTCGTTTCAATTTAGTGCATTATTTATTCTCCCATTATTTCTACAAGAGTTTTTAGTCAAAGATTTATCATTGAGAAATTACAAATGATTGAGTTATCTTTTTCTATGACTTTTGTATTCTTTTGAATCAATTGAAAGCTTGTTTGATGTTTCATGCCTAGTGGATCTTGTTCGAACTATCTTGGTTTAAGATCCTTTCTTGCATGGCTTGATTCCTTCTTAATACATCTTAAACTCCTTGAATATCCTTCTGAGATGGTGATTTCAAGAACACTTTTGGCGTCTTGTTTTGAACCTTTTAAAGAAGTTTTGAATTCTCTTGTAAGAAGTTTTAAACGGAATTTATTTTCTGTTGCTTGATTTAGATTGAAACCATTGTTCAATTTTGACAAAGATGATTTAAAGTTGACATGCGCTATTTTAAATGAAGTTTTGAGAATCTTCCTTGGTTAGTGGAAACCTGTCCGTTTGTAACGCACCACTTGTTTTCTTACCAATTTATAAGCAAACTATTACCTCGGATTTTCTCTTCCAAGTAGAGTTTAATTTCCTTTTTCGTCCTTGCTAAGACTTTTATACACGCTTATTAAATATGGACTTTGAAAATTTTTGAACAAGCATTTGATTTTCCTCCCGAGTTTTATGAATTGCTTTTGGTTAGGTTGTGCACCTAACTATCTTTCTAAAATATTTGAGGAAATATTTTAGCTCTTAGCCAAACTTGTGTGCATTTTGTTTTTAAAACTCTGCATAATCTACTTCAACATGAAGTTGAATTAGAGCAAAGCCACGTTATTGCTTTTGCTGCCCTCTTGAGGAATGTTTGCTATTGAGCTTTCTTCTAAATTGCGAAGTGATTTTCCGCAAGTTTTCGATTCTTTTATGAACAATGTATTTGGAAGTAATTTTAATCATGCTCTTAAGTTCTGTGAGTTTTGTCTTGGGTTTGAGATATTCTTTTCTGTAAATCTCATACTTCTTTGGCTCAGCTTGAATTGGTATCAAGCTAATGCGTTGACTTTCTTCTTATTTGTCCTGTTGAATTTTCTTGATCCAAGGGTTATTTTTGAAGTTATCAATGGAATTGTGTTTAGCAAACTTCATTACTTGAGTATCCTTGTTTATCTAGAATTGGATACATTCTCTCAAATCTATGAGTACTACCCTTGACATTTGACTCTCCTTTCTAAATCTTGTATCCTTCTGAGTAGACTCGAGAATTGTTCTGATATCACGTGCAACTTGTAGACGTAGTAGCGCGATGCGTTAGTTCTTTAAGACGTGATATGTGTGTATGGAAGGTGAAGCGGTAGGTGTAAAACGTTATGAGTTGTGAGTGTTCTGTTCCTTGCGAACGGGTTTGCGATTGTTAGGTTTATGATTGGCTATGAGGTTGTAAAATGATTGGTGGAGTTGGGGAAATTGAAGTTCTGAAGTGGGAACGAGAATTGTCAGCGAACGTTATGCCGCTGTTTAAATACCAACATGCTTTGTAGCCTTTTTCCACACTAATTACCACTTTGCTTTGTGAACGCCTATCCTGATTTGCACCCTATTTTGGCACCTCAAGTTTTTGTAAAGCTTTGAGATCATATTACCTTGTGCATTGAGCCTATCTTGTAACGTTTGCTTTGCAATCACACTCCTACCTTTGTATCGTTATGCATATGACCATCCAAGTATTTGAAAAAAAAAAAAACCATATATATGTTTATATTTTGAGATATTTTTGCTTCTTCTTTAAATGTGTTCAAGGGTGAACTGTTATGGAATTTCTTTCATTTTGTATCAATTTTCGAGGGCGAAAATTTTTATAAGGTGGGTAGGATGTAAGACCCAGAACTTTTGAAAAGTCTTATTATGATCAAGTCTCAAATCATATAGTTATTTATAGCCTTAATTTCGGAAATCATTTTATTAAAGATAATTAAGGCAAGTTGTGATTTATTGAATTTGAGACAAGTTATGATTTACTATCCAATTTTATAATTATTGGAATATTTTCTATATTTAAATTATAAAGTTGCGAGTTATGAAATAATAAGGATTTTATATGATTTGGATTAGGTAAGTAATATTTTAAATATTACTATTGCTATTTTGGAAAAATGAAGAAATTAAGTATATTATTTCTAATTATTTGATTTGGGCATTTTATTGAAAGTAATTTGTAAAAATAGAGGAGCAAATAGTATTTTTATACATTATTATTGTTGGACTAGAATTTATTTCTAATTACTATATTATCTCTAATTTCATTTGAAATTACCATTTTACCCCTAACCTTAATTTTTGAAAATGAAACCCTAACCCTAAAAACCATAACCCGACCCGTTTTCCCCCAAGACCCAGCCGTAACACCCACAATGTTTCCCTCACCCAGCAGCAGTAGCAAGCGCAGCTTGCTTTTCTTCCTGAATCAAAGGAAAAAGAATGAAAATGGAAAGAAGAGGGGGACTGAGCCAGAAGGACGAAGCAGAGAGGGAAAGGGGGGACCGAATCGCGGCAGAGGAAAGGAGGGAGTTCGCTGTCGCGCCGCCATCGTCTTCACCACGCCTCACCGTGGGTCGCGCTACTGTCGCCGGTCACCTCGCCGCCGTGCCCAGATCGCGTCCAGTCCTCGTCACCGTCGCTCATCCTCACCACCGCCAGCTGCGTTGTCCCTGCCAAGCTGCAGAACCTGCCTCGTTGCCGCGCCACCACGCCTTGCCATGGAATCGTCCTGCTGCTACCACTGTCACGGAGAAGAGGCGTTGAAGAGGGGCAGAACTCGAGTCTCGTTGCCGCCGTCCATGGGGCCTCGAATTGCGTCACTGTCACCGGCAAGAGGGGGAAGACGCGAGCTGGAGGAGCAAGATGAGTTCTTCTGCCTCCATGGTTCTGGTCCGCTGAGGAAGGGAAGATGCTGCCTTGGTGCTTCACGGTCGCCGAAGAGCACGGAGGAGAGGAGCTGTGACCACGTCACTGCCCTTTAGGGCTATGCTTGGCCGCCGTTGTACTGCCCTGCTTCACCGTGGCTGAGCTCTGCCACTCCCAGCCCCCTTTTGGCTTGTGATGTTGCTGCGGGAATCGCTACAGGAAGAAGAGCAGGCTAAGTCACCGTGATTTGGGCCGCTGTGACTTCCGGGATCACCGAAGGAGCTCCGGGCCGAGTTTCTCCAACATGAGACCCTGCTGCCATTGCCGAAAAAGTTTGCCGGTAAGGGTTTTAAATTGCGGTTTTGGTCATTTTGGATCTTGAGAAGGTTTTAATGTTGCGCAGTTTTTATAGTTGATCCACCAGAGCTTCTGGCCGCCGCCGGAGCTGTGCGGGGACCGGTTCGAAACTGCAGCTGCTTCGTGTTGTTATTCCGGTAAGAAATTATGTTTCGAAAGCCTTACGTTAGTGTCCCGTACGTGTATTAAAGCCTATATGTTATTAATGTTCCTAGAGTTTAGTAACTGAGGTTGCTTGTTGTAAATTAGAGTTGTTTATGCTGCTGCGAAAATGTGTGGGGCTGTGCTTTGAAGCTGCCTTTGATTTTGAGTTGAGGTGAAAAGAACTTATGAGGCGCTTGGATTATGGAATTGCGTTTTGAGGTAGGGGTGCTTTCCAAAAACTATGTTTTGTGTATTGGAATTATTACATATCTGTGAGATATTGTGTATTTGGTGATTGTATCTGCCTTATGTATTATTTGATTGACTCGAATGACTATGGATGTTGGTTTGGCTGAATTGTTGTGCGGCTTTGTGAAATGTAATGTCTGAAGTTGATTCTTTAAAGATTTGAAATGAGTTTAATCCGTTGAGGATTGGTTTGAATTGAGTCAATTATTTGGAAGATGTGAAAGATAGAACACTTTTGAATTCAGCCTGGTTTACTTTAATTGACTTGGTTTCGGACAAATGATTTATTGCTGAATCGATTCTTTAAAGCTTTGGAAATGAGTTAAATCGATTGATATTGAGTTGATTTTGAAATAGTATCCTTGAGATACGCCACTGAGGCGATTATTGGATTTAGTTTGATTTGAATTGATTTCTGATTTTGTGTTGTTGAAAAAGAATGAGGAACGGTTTAGTTGGGACCCGAACCGGGTGGCAAAAGTCCAAGTTTTAGGGGAGGTGCTGCCGAAATTTCTATAAAATCTTAGTCTTGTTTGAAAGGTTATTTAAAAGGGTTGGATTTGAGAAATTGTATTATTTGATTTATTAAGAGGACATTTATGCTTTCCAGCATAATTTATTTGATGAACCTTATACGTTGAGTTCGGCTTATTTAGAACTGAATTATTTTTACCGTTTGAATCACTGAAGGAAATAATGATGCTCTAATATTGATTTCAATATAAAAAGGAGTTTTTAGTGATTTTTAAAGGAACCTAGACTTTTGATTGAGTAATCAAGTTTGGGGCATTTTGGAAGAGTTGGAATAATGGGTTCCAAAAAGAAATCTGAAAGCGGTTTGATTCAAATGAACCGGTTCTGTTTCAAATGAGTTGATTTTTGGACCGGGTTGGAATTTGTGATTTTGTATGGTTCGGTTTCATAATAAATTCAATTTTATTTACTTGAACCGAGAATCTATGATTTTAAGAGTTTCAATGAATTTTAAAGAATTGATGTAAGTTGACCTTCCCCTAAAGACTTGGGACTCTGCCGAGAAACTTTGTTATAAAATCCCATTGTGGGATGGGTGATTTTGAATGTTCCCAAAATGAATCTTTAACTTTCCATAGTTTTGGAAGTTTCGGAAAGAGGATGCCGAGAGCGGCTTTGTTTTAAAAAGGGAACTCACTTTGAGTAAATTTGGCTTATGAGCCTGAGATGATTTGAGAAACGAGATTTCTAAAAGTCAAGGCTGAAAAGAGTTGAAACTTGATTTCAAAGTGAAATGGATTGAGAAAATAATTTATGGCTTAAATGCCGATTTCATGAACTTAATGATTTTGAATGTGGAAGTGTTGTTTTATTATGAGCCGGAATGGCTATGTATGATTATAAATATTGATTGGTTCTGGATTGAACCGTGAGCCGGAATGGCTGTGTATGATATGAATATTGGCTGGTTCTGGATTGAACCGTGAGCCGGATGGCTGAGATGGATGTTGATCCATGATTGAGAATGAAAGCAATTATGCTGAGACATTGATAAGTTGTGATTTTTGCACTTCCACTATTGGAGATGAGGGTTTCCCTGGGTAGTAGCAATGGCTAGCCACCATGTGCTCCAGGTTGAGACTCGAAGCTCTGTTAACCCAATGTCGTAAGTGTGGCCAGGCACTGTGAAAGGCCCGGATGAGCTCGCCCCCATAAATATTCACCAGTGATGGTGATGGATAAATATTCACCAGTAAGGGTGATGGATATGGATCATGATTATGACCAAGTTTATGATGAGTATAACTCGAGTTGGGGATGCACGACAGAGGGACAGTCCAATGGTTAGCTACCAGGACTTGTCGGGTTGGCTCTATAACCGACAGATGATATCATCAGCCACTAGGGACAGGCATGCATCATATGCATTTGTGTGACATTGGTTGGGTGTGCATATTATACTTGGTTTGACTATGTGATTAATTGCTAGCTGTTCTACTTGTAATAACTGTTTGTTTGTGCTTGAACTTCCTATCTGTGTTTGCATCTGGGACTCTGTTGGATTGTGGTGATTGGTTGTTGGTTGGATTGTTTGGGCCTAGGGCCGTGGTTTGAAAAAGATGAACTGACAGTTGATTTCGGTTTTGTGTTTCTGGTTTGGAATAAAATTATGAAAGGCTATTTTGGTTCCGCATAGATAAACCGTTTTGAAAGGCTTTTGAGTTTGAGAATTGACAGTTCTTCTTTCCGAAAAGATTTCTGACTTTACTTTCATTGTAAATCGTTGTTTTTGGAAAGCGGCATAAGACGGTTATGAGTCACTGGTACGGTTTATCTTCATGTATCCTATTACAGTAATTCCCAAAAACCCTCTACTGAGAACCCTTTCGAGGATGATGTTCTCACCCCCCTACATTTTTCCCCTTTCAGGATATGGGCGCAGAAGTCACGAAGAGTTTATTTAGTTATTGATATGTTCTGTATTGATGTAGATTATTTATTGTACCCTCGCCTTTATCTTGATATATTCTGTGAGAGGGATAGGGATTGTATTGGTTAATGCTTGTAAATATATTTGTATTTATATATATTTATGTATACATATGGATGTACTCTTTATGAGTTGTGCAAGTTGTATGGTATTTATGGATGTATGTTATCGAACGAAAGTATTTTTGGGAGCGGTGTTGCGGTTTAAAGTTTTAAACAGGCTCATATTTTAGTAGTAAATAATATAAGTGTCGTCGTAATATCCGAGCTATCAGAGTCGCGCAACCGGAAGTGCGAGCTTTGGTAGTTAGGGTGTTACAGAGAGAATGATGAAGCACCAAGAGCTGACAACAAAGAACCAGAAATCCTCAATCAGAAGAATTGAAAGGCAAATGGAACAACTGGCTAAGCACTTTGCAGAAATGGGAGAGAAAAGGGCAAATACCATCTCCAAAGCCGCTAAAGATGACCCACAAAACAATGAAAAAGCTGTTAGGTGGGAGAAATGGAAAGCAATCATAGAAGAAAGTGAGAGGGCTATGGAGAAAGAAACAATCATCAAAGAAAAGCATCACAGAGAAGTTCCACAAGAAGAAACAGAGGAAAGGAAGCCCATAGTGAGAGGAGGAAATCAAAGGCAACAGGATTTTCAACTTCCATGATCACAGAATAAAGGATGTCAAGCTATTGACAATAAAGAAGCGCTTGTTGGGAGGCAACCCAACCTGAGGTAGTGTTCTTTTCATATCTATTTTGATAAAAAGGTCAATTAGTTTTATCTACATTGCAAGAAGCTAAGTTTGGTGTTGCACACCAAAACAATCTAAGGGAGAATGAAGTATTCTAAGTTTGATGTTCCACCAAAAACTTCATCATAAAACACATTCTCACTTTCTGCATAATGCTAGCCTCAAGCAATTAGATACACTAGTTAACCAATTTGCTGTTTCATGGTTTTTAGTTTTGTTACCTTTAGCTAGGAAAAAGGATTTCACAGATAGTTAAATTGTTGCATGAGAAACATTGGCAAAGGAACTAAGTTTGGTGTTCACATACCAAAGTAAGTTCAAAAGCCCACAAACAAGCTTTGCAGATTAATCGGATACCTAAAGGGCTTGAAAAGCAAGCAATGTTTGAGGAGTATGCAGGAAAACAGCCAACAAATTAAAGAACATTTGCATTATGACTCAGAAGGAAAACGAGGGTCAGCACAACGTTAAAAAAAAAAAAAAAAACCGGAGGAGCCTGCCGAAGATGAGGCCATTACGGCTCTCCTTTATGTGTCCTCCATGGGATAGCGTCATTTAAAGAACGAGGGTCAGCACAACGTAAAAAAAAAACGGAAAAAAAAACCGGAGGAGCCTGCCGAAGATGAGGACATTACGGCTCGCCTTTATGTGTTCTCCTCGGGATAGCGTCATTTAAAGAACGAGGGTCAGCACAACGTAAAAAAAAAAAAAAAAAAAAAAAAACCGGAGGATCCTGCCGAAGATGAGGCCATTACGGCTCGCCTTTATGTGTTCTCCTCGGGATAGCGTCATTTAAAGAATGAGGGTTCACCAAAATTCAACTCTAACACCCACCAAGCTCTCAAATTAAGCTTCCAATGATTCCAAGGACTCCTTATTATGCATTCATACACCTAACACACATATATACATACATATACCTAACAACTCAATATCTAGCATAATCAAAATAAGAAAAGGCTAGGGTTTAGAATCCTTACTGTGTCCACGGACTAAATGAACTAAACCCATCAAGCTCTACAAGCTAAATTGAACCTAGAATACCAATTTAAACATAATCTCAACATGGGTCCTAACAAATTTTTGAAATTCAAGGGGTAGAGAAACTGGAGTGAGATTGAAACTTACCTATGAAATTGATCTGATAGAATCATAGAGCTCGACGCGCTAGACGCGTAGCCGCAAATGGTACGGCGATCGGAGCTCGGATGAAGAAGTTATGGTGGTTTGTTTGAATGTTAGGGTTATGTTCTTCACCTTCATCCTCCCATGGCTTTCGGAACGGAAATGAGGAATGAAAGGGAAAGTGATGAGCTGAAACTCATTTAAGTGATGGGTCCGGTTGGGTCTACGGGCTAGGTTTGGTTTCGGTTCGATCGGTTCAGTCCGTTCGGCCCAATTTTAGGCCAAATTTTTCGAAATTAGTGTCAAAATTCTCATTTTAAAGAGCTTTATCCTATTTTAATATAGGATTTTCATTTTTAATTTTTCTTATTAAAATTTAATTTATCGACTAATTATTTACTAATTTAGCGAGGTTTACACAGAACAACATTAAGATGATTTTAAAATGTTAGAAATTTAAATAGAATGATTTAAACGTTAGAAACAACTTTAATTTGGATCTTGTCCCAAACGAGACTTTACTCTTTTAAAAAGAGTTTAACTAATGTACTAAAGATACATGCTAAAATTATGTTTAGTAAAAAAAATTAAATTTTTACTTTAATAAATACATAATAAATATATTAAATTTTTTTTTTGTAAAACTTTTTTTTAGTAAACTTTAATGTCTGTCTTATCACTATAACAGAAATCACTTTTAGTAGCAATAATATAGTGATTATTATACATTTTATTTAATTTATATTTTTGCGACAATTGTATATTTGTTATACTATTACATGCTATAATGATAATTGTATTTAATTTAGTTAACTTGTATAATTGCCGAAAAAAGTTTTTTAGCAATAAAGTATAAAATTACTATTGTCCAATTGTCGGTAAATATAATATCAACTATTTTTGTTGTCATTAAAAATAAAATAAATAATTGTTAAAAGTGATTTTTCTAGTAGCGTTATATATATTAGCTAATTTTTTTTAATTTAACTAATATGTATCATAAAATAATATTAACAAAATGTTAAGTCAACAAAAATAACTATTATTTATATATTAATTACATAAATAATCATTTAAAAAAATAAATACGATTGAACGATCGTGTAAAATACACTATCAATATATCGAAACTAAAATATATATGTAAAATCATATATGTTTCTCATGTGTTACAGCTGATCTATGTATAATACTTCTATTTGAATTATGGTGAAATATAAGGTAAAGAGCAAAATTTAAAGATGTGCTTAGGTGGCAAAATCCAAACCACACATTCTAAAACCACACTTTTCACTTAAAACCTTAACTCTTCACAAAAGCGTCACCTAATGGAAAAAAGTAAATTAGAAGATTTAAGAGAAGAAATAATTAAGTTATCAAAATTAATAGATCAAAAATTAATGATTTTAACTAATGTTAACTGTAATGACACCGAATTCTTAAAATCAATACAAAATGATTTTTCTCAAAATCTTTATTTTACTATAAGTTTTATTGAAGGACTTCAAAAACCTGAAAAAACTTATTTTTCACATGGAATCTCTAAAAAATGTTACCATGGAAATGATTCACCACATCTTCATCATACCTTTAACCCACAATTAAATTCTATAGTAGACATGCTTGAAGAAATATTAGTATCTATAAAATTTCAAAGAAATAAGGAAAAAGAGAATCCCAAAGAAGAAAAATTTCACAATATAATCAACATAACAGATTTAAAAGTAAAACCACCACTAAAATTATGAATATTGAAGAAAAATTAGAAGAAGTTACAATGCTTTTTAAACAATTAAAGATGGCTCAAGAAAATAATATTATGGAACAAGGATTTCAAATAGAAGAAGAATTAGTAAACCCTGAAAATATAGAAAACGAAGAACACATCCTAGATTATTCAAGTGACGAAGAACCAGCAATTCCAATACAAGTAAAAAATGAAGCTGGAACATCTAAGGATAATCAATCTCAATTTAAATGGGAAACAGGTTTTGATAATTATGCTTTTAAAAAAGGGTTTATAAATAAAGATTCAAAATATACAAAAATACCATCAAAATACGTTCCTAAAATCCAGGAAATGGAAGGAGATAGAATGCTCGATTTAGACTGTAAAAAGAATGAAAAAGAAATTTTCGAAAATTGGTTGAATTCCTTTCTATTAGAAGCTTTTACTAATCCAAAGCTTAGTGAATTGTCTGGAAGAGATATTTGGAATTACATAGGGTTTCATACTAAAGGAACTATAAGAGATTATATGACATCAATAGAAAACCAAATAATAGAAGATTTAGCAACAAAAACAACAGCTTATGATAAGATATTATATATAATGATGATTTTATATAAAGAATTTTTTGGAAAAAATATTATAGATCATAGACAGGAAGTCTATAATAAAGAATATCAAGAAGCAAAAAACCATTTAGTTAATATTCAGATATATGATCTATGTAATGTGGAATCTTATATATGTGAATATAGAATACATTATTACAAATTAAAAGAAGAAGATAAAAATCATTATCTTAATATGTATATAACAAAACTTCCATATCCTGCTAATGAATTTATAATGGGAAGATTTATAAGAGAAATCAACAGAGGGACAATTGAAAATAATTTTGGTGGGGCAACCTCTGCAATAAGAGAGGAAATAAAAGAACGTTGTATGCAAGAAGCAACTCAAAAAAGATTTGCAAATATAATTAGAATTTGCTGTCAAGACAATGAAGAGATACCTCAAAAATATGGTCTTAATAAAAATTTTCAAAGAAAAAGAAAATACTATCCAAACTGGAGAAAAAAGAGATATTTTAGAAAGGAAAATAATAATAAAAATAAAAGACAAAGAAATAACTGTTGCCCGAATAAAAAAGAAAATTGTAAATGTTGGTATTGCCAAGAAAAAGGACACTATGCAAATGAATGTCCAAAAAAGAAGGATAAAAAGGATCTTACTAAACAAATAGAAATTGCTAAGTCTTGTTTCATGGAACCTTTAGAAGAATCTGATGATAACTTAGATTATATTTTTGAATATGTCTCGGAAACAGACTCAGAGACTGAGTAACAATGCTACATTTATTACTATAAAAATAACATAAAAGTTTATAAATGCTTTCATAGATTCTGGAGCAACACAATGCTTTGCTAGTTCAAATATAAAACTTGATTGGAAAAAATTAAAGAAACCATTAAGAGTTAGAATAGCTGACAAATCAATACATAAAATTGACCAAAAAGCAGAGATGGTTGAAATTTTTATTCAAAATTATAGGTTCATTGTTCCATCTATATATATGTTAGATTCTGAAATGGATTTTATCATAGGAAATAATTTTTTAAAGCTATATCATCCATTTATTCAAGAATTAACATATATAGTTTTAAAAGCCCCACATGATTCTTCAATAAATCAAAAATCAAAACGTATAAAAATACCAACTACTACTATAGATAAGATCTTAAAATTCAAAATATTTTCTATATTAGAGACATGTTATTTAAATTTATACTTTCAGATAAATATCCCAAAAAATAATCTTGAAATAAAGATAGAACAACTTTTGGATGAAATTTGTGCTGAAAATCCTTTAGATATTAAAAATACAAATAATGAATTAGTAAGTATTAAATTAAAAGATCCTATAAAAGAGATAAATGTTCCAAATAAAATTCCTTATTCCGCAAGAGATAGAGAAGAGTTTTCACTAGAATGTAGAGATCTTTTGGAAAAAGGAATTATAAGATTAAGTAAAAGTCCTCATGCGGCTCCAGCCTTTTATGTCGAAAACAATAATGAAATTAAAAGGGAAAAACAAAGAATGGTTATTAACTATAAGAAGATGAATGAAGCAACTATTGGTGATGCTCATAAACTTCCAAGAAAAGATTCTATTTTAGAAAAAATCAAAGGAACAACTTGGTTTTCATCTCTTGATGCAAAATAAGGATATTGGCAACTTCGTTTAGACGAAGAAACAAAGAAATTAACTGCTTTTACTTGCCCAACAAAAGAATCAACAAGTGTGTTGCTCTATGAATGGAATGTATTACCATTCGGATTAAAACAAGCCCCAGGTATTTATCAAAGATTTATGGAAGAAAATCTAAAAGATTTAAATAAATTTATTTTAGTGTACATTGATGATATACTAATTTTTACAAAACAAGATAGAGAAGATCATCTTCAAAAACTATTAATAGTTTTAGAAAGATGTAAAGAAAAAGGATTAGTTCTTAGCAAAAAGAAAGCAAGAATAGTAAAACAAGAAATAGAGTTTCTTGGATTAATTCTATCCACTCAAGGAAAGCTAAAACTTCAGCCAAATGTCCTAGAAAAGGTAAATTTATTTCCTAATAAAATAGAAGATAGAAAACAATTACAAAGATTTTTAGGGTGTATAAATTATATTTCTGATAAAGGATTTTTAAAGAATATAACAGAATACACTAAAAGCTTATTTCCAAAAATAAGTACTAAAAAAGAATGGAAATGGGATGAAAAAGATAGTATGCAAATTCAAAAGATTAAAGAATTATGTGAAAAACTTCCAGAACTTTATATTCCAGAAGAAAATGACTACTTAATAGTAGAAACAGATGCTTCAGACATAACCTGGTCAGGATGTCTAAAAGCTAAGAAAGCTATAAAAAGTTTGGAATAAGAAAAAGAATCACTAGATTCTAAACATTCCCCAAAGGAATTACTTTGCAGGTATATTTCAGGGACTTTTACTCCAACAGAACAGAGATATACTACTCATGAAAAGGAAACTCTAGCAGTAATTAAATCTCTTAAGAAATGGAAAATTGATTTACTACCCAGAGAATTTACTTTAAGGACAGATTCAAGTTACCTAACAAGTTTCATACGATATAATTTAAAAGTTGATTATAATCATGGTCGATTGGTAAGATGGCAATTATTTTTGTTACAATATCCAATAAAAATTGAATATATTAAGGGTGACAAAAATGTTATTGCAGATACATTAACAAGAGAATGGAGTTCGTCTACAACGCATTAGATCAAGAAATTCAAAAATATGAGCAAGAGCTCGAAAAATGCAAGCATTGTCAGCAAATAAGGACACAAATCCAATCTCTCAAGAAGGCTATTGAAGCAATGAAATCAACACAACCAGCAAAACCATCAGAGTTCAGCCAGCTAAGCATGGTGGACAAATCAGGTGAAGAAAAAATTTCAGAAAATAAAATAATTGCTGAAATCATTAAAAAATCCACCCAAGATAAAAAATATTATGTAATTTATAATGGCCCCATGAAAGGAGTATATGATGCCTGGGAAAAAGCAGCACCATTTACGCATCAATCAAGAATAATTCATAAAGGAGGGTTTCTAACACTGGAAGAGGCAAAGGAATCCTTTAGGGAATATGAAGCTCTCCATCCAGAGCAAACTCTAAAAAGAGCAGATAAAGCTCCAATTCAAACCCAGAGAATAGGGATAATAAGAAACATTCCTACAAGGGCTGAAATCAAGGAAAAGAAAAGGGTCTGTAGATCAAATCTCAGAGAAACCCTTAACATAGTCCTGAATTGGACTGAAGAAAAAAGGACAATTTTGGGATATTATCCTATTGCCAAAGAACAGCTAACAAAGCTGGTTATATTTCCAGATGCTTCCCCATCTGACACCTATCAGTTTTTCCAATATGGATTAATTGATACCATTTTAATTTTTAATGATCTAAAAATTATTAGTGAGTTTCCTGCAGGATTCGTTGATGCAGTAAAGAGATTTAAAAATATGATTGACAATGTAAATCCAAGGGATATATCCCTAAAATTTATAAACAGTCAACCTATTTTTAATGAAGAAGAAGAATGCTTGGTTCCAGCACACCAAGTAATATTCATGTCCGTCTTCCCAGGAAATTTTCAACCAATTGATCAGATTCAAGACTTAATGATTTACAGTCATGAAGGAAGGTTAGCCAGCACATTAGCAAGGGTCTTTGAAAGAACTCAAAAAATAACGAAGGAATCCCACACAAGGATTAATTATAAAAGTAGAAATACTCTGCTTGTGTCCAGTAAAAGAAATGAAATTGAAGAAAGAGAGATGAGACTCTTGGTGGAATTTGAATCAGCATTCTACAACTTATCTGGACTTTTAGAAAAGCACCCTGAAGGGATAAAGAGGAATCTCTGCTATTTGATAAAAGACAGAGAAGACCACAAGTGCCAGCTATGTGCCTCAGAGATATCTGAAGGAAGCAATAATGAAACGGAATCAACTCACATGATGAAGGAAGAAGACAAAACATCTGAGGGTCGCATGATAAAAGAGGAGGACAGTGCATCTCTCAACATTATTGCATAGTGACGTAAGCACTTAGGTCATAGGGCACCAACAATGTAGCTGGTGCAAGAGAACAAAACAATGACGTAAGCAATGACGTCATAAGAAGGGTAAGGATGGGAATTGTCCATCAAACCCAACTATTATAAATAGGTTGCTTAGGCAATTGTAAAAGCATCAGACGATAGAAAGCAGGAGGCTAAGAGTACTCATATGCTAGGAGAGCAAGGAGGAAGCTGCCAAGGCGATTCTATAGTCTGAAGAAGAATTCCCTTAGGGAAAATAA
Source organism: Arachis hypogaea (assembly GCF_003086295.3). Lineage (NCBI taxonomy): Eukaryota > Viridiplantae > Streptophyta > Magnoliopsida > Fabales > Fabaceae > Arachis > Arachis hypogaea. The sequence continues at coordinate 116,689,889 of NC_092052.1, read as the reverse complement.
TTCTAAACTCCCCTCTGGAGTTAGTATCTACAATCTCCCCTCTGGAGATAAAAACACCTTATGTAAAATATACTAAATAAAGGAAGTTTTTCTCCAGAAAGGTACATCTTCATCCTAGTCTTTCAATTATGAATTATTTAGAAAGTTTAGAATTAACAGAAGAATCTGATTATTATAGATTAACTGCTTTATTGGATAATGAAAAACAGGCTGTTCTAAAAACAGAATTAAATCTCAAATCAAATGAAAATTTTAATAAACAGAACCTTTTAAAAGAAGTTTTTAATAGAAAAAATATAATATACTATGGAAAAATTTAACTTGAAGCCCCTATAAAGATAAAATCCGCCAATGGAGAACTTGAAATAGCTTTGATAAATGATGAAGAATTAAGAAAACAGATTGAGAAAATTAAAGATCAACAAAAAAGATCTAAAATTGGATGGATTCATATTAGTACTATACAAGTCTTAATCAAATCTACATATATGAAAGGAATTAATTCACCAATAAGCTTAGCAATCTGTGACAAAAGAATTACTGATGACCCAATAGACCAAATAATTGGAATTGTTCATGGAAACTTGGCAAACGTAAATGTTAAATTTAATGCCCATCTTGGATATGCTATACCTTTATCAACTGAAAATCTTGGAAGATCTATAAGTTTGGCTTATAAATTTCACAGAAAGAATCTAATGGAACAAGATGATGAACCATTTTCAATTACATATGCAATAAATTATGCTTTAACAAATAGCCATCACAGTATAATATTTAAAAACAGAGAAAGAATTTATGTCGATGAATTATTTCAGAAAATTGTAAAAACAGAAATACCAAAATATAAAGCTATTGAAAACCCAGTTCTATTATTAAAAGAACCATCAGGAAAATTATTTTCATCGAATTTTCAAATAAGAGAATCTAAAATTAATAGCCCTTTAAGTTTATCTAAGTTAAAAACTAAAGAAGAAAATTCTGAAATAAAAGAATTAACAAAAAAGGTCGAAAAATTAAATGAAACCCTAAACACTAAATTATGACAATAAATAAAGAAGAAATATATGTAACTTATCAAGACAAGAAACAAGAGCTCTTTGAAAGAGAAAATCGTTTGAATTATTTACAGTTTTCTGAAATAAATCAAAGAGCATTTGAAGCTCTAAAAATAATCTATGACAAGTTAAAAAGAGAAGTTGAAGAGCTAGAAAAATTAATAGAATCTCTAGAAAATAGTGATGAATCGATGATAGAGTTTGCAAAAATTTTAAAATAAATAATGAAGCATAAAAAGATTGAAAAACCAGAAAATAAAATAAAAAGAAAAAGGGCGGAAAAATTAAAAAGTAAAATAAAAGAGTATAAAAGGGAATTAAATAACCTTCAGATCGAAATTGATGACCTTATAATAAAAAGGATAGAAATAAGAATAAATATAAACAAGTTGGAATTAAATTTAAAAAATTTATAAATGCCTGGAAAACCATATTATGACTTAAAAGAATTAAAGCTGTTGAAAGAAAAAATGGAGAATGAAGTCGAAAAATTAAGAAGGTATTTAGAAACAACAGAAAGTGTAGAAATAAAAGAAGTTTTTGAGGATTTGAGAAGTTATATTAAAGAAAAAGACAAACAGATAAAAGATTTTATATACAATAATTCATGCAAAAAAGAATATTATAAACTAAAACAAGATTGAAAACTATAAAAATGAAATCACAACATACATCAAGGACTAGTAAAAAATTGGTATCATATAGTAGAAATGGTAAAAATTGGTATCAGAGCCAAGTTAACGATTAAGGGTAACACTTTCTCTTTAAGCAACACTTTTTAGTGACACGCTTTTTTGCCACAAAAGACAAAAATCTGTAAAAATGCATCTTTACAGTAGATGGCACCTTGAATTATATATGGAATTCAATAATGAGATTTATCAATGCACGTTACTATAAATGACTTGATGATCATTAACATTAAAAAATGGTAAGAAGTTATTTAATAATTAGCTCAGTGCACATGCACGTCCATGCTTCTTTATTGTTTTAGAAATATAGTTAAATAGCACTATAAGAAAAACTGGAAGCGGCGGCGGCGATTTTCCAGTGGGGTCGCGGCAGTTTAATCTGCCACTAAATTCCAGCAACGGCAGTTTGGGAAGTGCAAGCAGGTAAACTGGCACAAAAGCAGTGGCAATTTTGAATAGAAAAAGTATAGGTAAACAATGAAAATACTAAACAATGTGAACAATAGATATATTGGATATTCATTTTACTAGGTGTGCAGATAGTTATTCTAATATTAGGATTTAGGTGGGTAATTTGAAGATATAGTGTGTTTTAATTTGATTGGTAGTTGTTCATATTGTTCAAAAAAATTATTGGTTACCTATTATAACCCTTTTGAATAATCGCTGGAATAACTACCGCAAGAGATACCAGAAAATAATCGCCACTATACATCGTTTGTAGAAGCAGAGAGTTCTGTAACCGCACCAGAAAAGCGGCCCAAAAAAAAAAGGTTTAGAAATGTTGTTGCGGTTTTTAATCACCGCAAAGGGTCTATAAAGCTACTTAAAATTATTGTGGTGATTTTGTAACCGCTGCATATCTCTAGCACTATTTTTTTTTGGTATTTTTGTTTTTTGTTTTCTACGTTCTTTTTTATATCTATATATAAATTATTTTCTAATACTTTACTCTTAATTTATATATATATATATATATATATATATATATATATATATAATTACTACAATGTTAAAGATCTACATCTCAAAAATAGAAAAATCCAAAAAATAATATCAATATTACATTTCAAAATATAATATATATTTAGTAAGTTTTACGTAATTATAAAACCAACAAAGTCTAACCAACATAATAAGTCTTTAAGTGGCATGTTTTCATTTATAAATTCAAATAATACAATCCTAAAACTAAATTAAAAAAGGGGTTTGCTTCTAATATTTAACTAGATTGAAAACTGAAAATTAACAATCAGCTTAAATCATTTACATCTAATCACTTCAATCATAACTAAAGTTCATGGCAAGTAGAAGATGACTTTGTGTCTATTAATGTTTCAAAATTTGCAACCTAAGATTGAAATTAAATAAAAGTATCTTAGATTAAAATAAAAAAAATATTTCATTAAATAAAGACTTTTATTTTTAAGGGGCAATAATAGCATAATCCTTAAACAACAAAGAAGCCCTAAAATAAGATTAATGCTTACCCTGTATTTGTAGTTAGAAAAGTTATTTGACATTTTTTCACCTATATAATGATGATTAATGAAATATGTCATTTAGATTTGTAATAATGAAATTATTGTTTTACTCTTTTGTAATTTTATTTTCATAGAGTGAACTTTAGCCTTGTCAAAATTATGATTGCGCGAAGAAGATGCCTCTTCAAAATTGTTAGAAGTAGATTATATCACTTGGGATAGACAAACACCAAATTCCATACTTCTAACACGACCCAAATGTTCTTTTTTAAATAACTTCACAAATGCGTCATCATTAAGAATACTTCCATCACTTTGAAGCAAAGCTAATTATTCCTATGTTAAAAAATTGAGAAAGGCATCATCATTAGGATATTCATCATCATTAACAAACAAAACAGGATGCAACATGAATAAACTTCAAGAGTTTAAACCAGAGACCGCCAAAATCATATAGGAATTAATTGAAAGAAATGAAGAAAAAGTTTGAACAAAACAATAAACAAATTGAACTATTATGCGGAAAGAAAATAAATCGGCAAATCATAATTCACCTGCTGAGAAGGATTCCCAACAGACATTATGTAATTTAACATAACAAAATGAACTATCCTAACTGTTATGTTAGCTGCACTAGTGAGATTATGTTGATCCAAAACTATATATGAGAATTTAACAAACATAATTAATTACTCAAGCTTCATCAATACATTAATCCAAAACTATAGATAAGCTTTCAAAAGCTTATTTGCTGAGAAAATTGAGAAGGCTCTTTCTCTTTATCGTTTAAAGAAAAAACCAGACAAGAGCAAAATAGAAAATACTTCAAACTATAGATAGGCTTTGAAATCTACTTGGGATTTGGGAAAGACGGCATTTTTCATGAACAATTAACTTAAATTACAAGCAAATCAACAAATACATTACATCCTAATCCTATCTCCGTACAAATTACAACTCGTTTCAACCTAACTAGCTACCATTGGGAGTATCGTACAGAGGAAAAAACAGAAATAAGATTTAAGTTGCGATTAAAGGGAGCAAGCTAAACTAATAAGTGATCCTTCTCAATTTAGGTGCACTTGAATAATAATTGAGTTGTCATCTTTAAAAGGTGAAGCATTTAATTAAAATCAAAGGGTCATGGAGAAGTCCCCTTTTTTGTAGAAAAGTTTTCCACACAAAGTCAAATCTAAATAATCCTAATATAGACATATACCAACTAGTTATTTAATTAATTAATTCCCAAACAGACCAGAATTGCTTGAAGTGAGCTACTATATCCCTATGCAAAGAATCTAATTCACAAGCGGGACAAAGAATTACTATTACTATTACTAAACGTACACCAACTAGTTTAATACATGCTCATATATATTGTTAGTAGGAGAACTGATAAAGAGAGGATCATGATGGTTCGGAAAATTAGCAAAACAATGTCTTCGTTGGTAGTATAGTCCAAACCAACAAATAAACCTCTCAATCAAAGTTTAATTTTCAAATTATAATAACCGAGATTGAAAGTACTTCAACTTCAGGTCGTTCTCCCTAGGATGCAATTGGAAGTGTTTCTCTTTCGATTGTGATGACAAAAAGGGGTTTTCAAGTAAGAAATTAAAGATTAAAAGAACTTAAGAAATAAAAGAACTAAGGAATGACCAAAATTGAAAGTAATGCAAGCAACAAGGAATAAGATCAAAACTAGTAAAAATGCTATAAATGCAATAAAAGGGCCTTGACTTGGGAATGAGGATCCAAGGAATCCTATCATCACCATAACCACAACTATGGTAATTATGATGAGTCAATCTCGTTTAGTCAACCCCAACCATCGAAGAGTAAGTCAAGCAAGCATAATTGACCTTAATCCATAAGTCCTAGCCAACTTACCAAACTAGTTGATAAAAGGCTAGCGTCAATGGAGATAAGAGTCAACTAACTACCCAAGAATTACCACTAAATGTCGGACATTATGACTCTAGTATCCTAGAAACTCAAACCACAAGCCAAGGTGGGAAAATCTACTCAAAATTACCAAGTGGCATTTTCACAAACACTTGGTGGGCATAAAAGTAAAGCATGGAAAGTTGCAAGGAAAAATAGAAAGCTATAACCAACTATGCACAAAATCAACAATAAACATCCAAACAAACATAAAAAAAGCATGAAACATTAAATTCATCAATCAAAACTTCAAGAAACTCAAAATTACAATTATAAACAAAGTAACTTGAACCATAAGAAAATAAAGGCAAAAGCAATGTAATTAAAGAGAAGCTCAAGAGTACTTACAATAAAAGAAGCAAAAATCCAAGGAAAAGCTTGCTATAAAATGCTACAATAGAAATGAAAATTAAACCCTAAGAGAGCATTTTCTACTCTACTCCTATTCCTACTCCTAATGCATTTTCTACCTAATCTACCCTAATAAAAGCTTGTTCTTCATATGTGTTGAATCCCCTTATATAGCACTCCAAAATCAGCATCCAAGTCTTCTAAAATGGGCCAAAAGCCCTCAGAAAACGTACAGCACGCGTTTCATTAACAAAATCATGTGCAGAGACCTGTGCGGATGCACAGGCGTGTGCGTCCGCACACTTGGCTGTTTTGGCTCCTGTGCGTACGCACAGGTACTTGTGCACATGCAAGCATAGAAATTTCCTCTTGTGCGTACGCACGCTGGCTTGTGCGCACGCACACTTGGCTGAATCGGTTTTGTGCGTACGCACGCTTGCTTGTGCGCACACACACCTTACTGTGTGTGCTTTTCCTTGTTTTCTTCATGTTTTCTCCCTTGTACATGCTTTCTTCCACTTTTGCTTAGCCAATCTTGCCAAAATGACCTGAAATTACTCACGAAATATATCACGGCATCGAATGACATAAAAGTGGAATTAAATTACTCATTTCAAGCACAAAATTGTATGTTTTCACATTTAGGATCAAATTAGGGACAAAACACAAAAGTATGCTATTTTGGTGCTTAAGTGTGAGTTCATGTGCTAGAATCCATCCAAATTGAGTCAAAATATACCATCAAATATGGGCACATCAAGAACACAGAAAAATAAGATGGAAAAGACAAAATACAGAAAAAATGATATATAAAAGAACCAGTAGTTTATAAAATGAAATGAAATTCAATAACAATTTATTTATCGCTAAATAATTACGTAGGAGCAAACCTGAATAATATCTCTATAGACAACATTTTTATGACTCTTTTGGAATCAAAGGTCATTTCTCATAATAAAAAAGTTCTTGAAATTCCCAACAATAACTCCCAAAAACAAGCCTAAAAGACCATCAGATTCACTAATTGGTTAGCCATCCTCGTTCCAATGTACAATAACTTTAGTCTCGTCGCATCCACACATCTTCAACCTTAACTGACCCTCCTTGATCACTCCATTTACATCTATTAAATTATTCAAGTGGTATACTGATGGAAACAAGTTTGTTTGTTCTTTTAAGCTAGTTTAGCAGGTTTAGAAGTAGTAGTACTAAGCCTAGCTGCTGTCCATAAATACTAGGGGTTAATTAGTTTTTAGTCAGTTAGAAAATTATATTCAGTTTGTTAGTTTAGGATAAGAAAATTCTCTCCAGAGCTGGTTAGATCCAACAATGTATTAAAATAAGGGATTGTTCATCAATGAAATCCTTTAGTTCTATTAGATCCTATCAAATGGTATCAGAAGTCCACGGATCCTGGTACTTGTAGTGAATGGTGCAACCACGATCGCACAAAATGGAAGGGGGATTAGATGCGATAGAATTGCATTTTGACTGATTTGAAGAACTGTGTCGTGCGTTGTAGGAGATGTTGTAGAGGATCGATGCGCGAGTGAATTCTATGGAGCAGAGCACTCCGATCTACCAAGACCGGAGTTCTCCGGCATCGCACCAGGCCGTCGACAACTTGCAAGGAAACAGAACCGTGCTGAAGTAGTAGAGAAAATTGGAACTCCCAATTTTTCACGGTGAGGACGCGATGACTTGGATCGAACGTATGGAGCAGTTCTTCTTGCTTAAAGCTGTAAAACTCCAAATTTCCAAAAGTTATTAATAAATTATTTATGATTTATTATAATTACTTGAGATTATATTTTTGAGATTTTGTATAAACCGAACAAATTCTTATTTATAATTTAGAATTTTTATAATTTAAAATAATGAATATTTTATATGTCTTAATTTTAATATTTTTAACCTCATTTTATAAATGAAGGAGAATTAATTTACTTATCTCCAATTTAATTTAAATTGGTATTTAACTGAAAATTATTTAAAGATTGGTAATTAATAGGTATTTTTAAAGATGGATATTTTATATTTAATTTAGTTTTTAAGTATTATTCTACTTTTTAATTATTTTATAAAACAACATTACTACCCCTATTTTTAATAAAAATATCTAAACTAATCCACACCACCCCAAAACCCTAACACTACACTCACCTCTTCCCCCACCCCTCACACACGGCACTCACACTTCCACAAGCATACACACGCGCAGAAACACAAGAAAAAGAAAGAAGAAAGAAAGAAAAAGAAAGAAGTAAATAAAGAACAATGGGGAAAGGGGAGGGGGCCACGGAGAAGGGGAGGAGGAGAGGAAGAATACCGCGCCGGCACAGGAAGCTCGCCACCGCGGTCGCGTAAACACCGTCACAGCGCCGTCGAGTAGAGTCATGAAGAGAGAGAGAGAGAGAGAGAGAGAGAGAGAGAGAGAGAGCTGCGCTGTGACGGAGAAGAGAGAACCACTGTTACACGTCCAGCTGCTGAGCCGTCGCCGTTGACGCCAACGAGGGGAGGAGGAGCGCGAGCTGGAGACCTGTTGCCGATGTTCTGTACCGTCGCGTCTCGCTCGCCGTTGCTGTTCGTCACCCCTAGTCGTCACTGCCGCCGTTGTGCCGTCAAGAGGGAATCCGTCGTGTCACACAGAGAAGAGAGGAGAGAGCACGGGGAGCAGAGGAGAGAGAGGGGAGACCTGCACCCAGCCACCGCCGCTTTTGCCACCGGAGAACGCACTGCCAGTAAGGGTTTCGAGTTGATTTAAGTTCTTTTGAATTTTGGAGAAGATGTTACAATCACTGCATGTTGGTTTCAGTCGCCGTTGCTGGAGTTCTGGTCACTGCTGTCGCTTGGGATGGCTGCTAGGGCTGCCGCCAAACTGGTTCAAAGACTACTGCTGTTTAGCTTTGTTATCACAGTAAGTATTTCTGTTTCAGAGACCCCGCGTTACTGTTCTATTACGTGTATTACAGTCTTTGTGATATTAATAGTTTTAGGAGTTAGTAACCAAGGTTGCATGTTGTGTTTTAAAGCTGTTTTTGCTATTACGAAAGTGTGCGTAGCTGGAATTGAAGTTAACATTGATTTCGTGTTGAGGGAAAAGAGTTCAGATGACGCGTTTGGGTTATGGTTTCGACTTGTCGAGGTAGGGGCCTTTTTCTAAAAAACTAATTTATTTTAAATTGGAATTGTTATAAATGGATATGATGTGTGAAATGCATTTCTGGTGATTATGCAAGTCTTATGAATTATTTGGTTTGTCTTGGATGAATACAGTTATCTGTTTGAATGCATTATTGACTAATTTTGTTAAATTGAATATTTCTGAGTTAGTTTGATTTGAAATGATTTTTATATTTTGAAAGTTTGAATTCTGTTTTCTTGATGTATGAGAATGATATGAATTTTTGGAATTAGTCTGATTTTAAATTGATTTAGTTTGGAACCCATGGAAAGAGTTGCGGAATGGTTTGGTTGAGGCCCGAAAAGGGTGGCAAAGTCCAAGTTTTAGGGGAGATGCTGCCGAATTTTTATGAGATTTAAGATTCTGTTTTAAAATGTGGTTTAGAGAAGGATTGGATTTGAGATGTTCTTTTATTTGGTTCTTGATTTATTAAGAAATAGGTATTTCGAGTTTAATCTGTTTAAGGAAGGTTTATGTTTTAAGATTGATTTAAATATGAAAGGACCTATGTTTTGAAGTTTGATTAAAGAAGTACATTTGGAAGAGTTTTAGTAGATTTTTAAAGAAATTGAACCTTGATTAATTAAATTTCTTTTGCTTTTGAAGTACTCTTTAAATTTTGATTTAGCAAGACTAAACAATTCCGAGCCTTTGGGAATGTTTCTGATTTAAGAATGAAATGGAAATTGGTATTTGGGCTTAAATTATTTTGGTTTTGAAATTGGTTCAGGACTTTTAGCTTACATACCTTGGTTTTGGTTTTAAATCTCTATTTTAATTGACTTCAAATTAAGTAACTATGATTTCGAGGATTTCTAAAGAATTTAAGAAATGAGGTAGGTTATTCTTCCCTAGAGTCTTGAGTCTTTGCCAAGGTTGTTAATTGATAACTCTAATTTAAAATAGTTCAAGGGATGATTTAAAAGTAAAGGATTCAAGTCTTTTCAAAGAGAATTCCCATTTGATATGATATTTGAAAGTCTTTTAGAAGTTTTGGAAAATGTTACATAAAGTGGCTTCGTTTTGAAAGAGAATTGATTTTGAAGAAAAAGTGGATTATGAACATGGAATAATTTGAGATATGAGGATTTTGAATTATGAGACAAAGGTGAGTTTGATTTTGGTTTTAAAGTAAAGTGATTTGAGGAAAAAGTGATATATGGCATGAATGATGATTTGACTTGGTATAGATTGTTAATAAAGTGCGGAAATGATGATTAATGAATAATTATGAATGAATATGTGGCTTTTGCACTTCTTTTATCTGAGATATGAGTTTCTCTAGGTAAAGTACCGTGGCTTGCTACCACGTATTCCAGATTGATACTCGATATTCTGTTGACTCTACATCGTAAGGGTGACCGGGCACTTATAAATTCCCGGGAAGGATACCCCCATTGAGCAAATTTTATATATGAGAAAAAGCTACGCATAGACTCTTGGGGATGCGCGATAGGGGACAGTCCAGGGTTTAGCAGCCGAACTTGTCGGGTTGGCTTGATAATCGACAGATGAGACTCATCAGCCACAGGGCAGACATTTATCATATGCATCTATATGAAATTGTTTGGGTGTGCATATTGTAATTGATTTGCTTATGTGAATAATTATGTTTAATTGCTAATTGTTCTACCTAATGTAACTACCTGATTATGTTTGAACTTTTTTACTTGTGTTTGTGATTGAAAAATTGGTTGGGTTGTGGTAGATTGACTGTTGATTGAATTGTTTGGGCCTATTGCCGTGATTGATTATGTGATGGGTCGAAGGCCGTGAATGGTTTGTGTTTTTGGTTTAATAAAGTATGAAAAACTAAACTGGTTCAACATAGACTTAATGAACCTATGCTTGGAATAGATTGATCATTCAACTGCCTAGGAAAAGCTTTTAAAAAGGTTTTGAATTTTTGAAGAATTAATGGATTTCTCTTTTAAAAAAGATTTCAGATTTTGAATGTAGATCTTTGGTTTGAAAAGATACATAAGGCGGGTAACAATCATTGTACTTTAAAAACAGTTTTTATTTTTACGTATCCTATTATAGTAATTCTCTAACCCCATGGTGAGAACCAGCGAGGACGATGTTCTCACTCCCCTATAGGTATTTTCTTTTTCAGGTTATGGACGATGAAGTTCGAAAGAGTTTATTTATTTTATTTCTGTTTAAACAATATTTTGTGTTGTATTAGTTACTTTTCCTTTGCCTTTATCTTTACAAATTTTCATAAGAGGGATAGGAATTTGGTGATGAAATGCTTGTAAATTAATACTATATATATATATATATATATATATATATATATATATATATATGTATGTATGTATTATTTGTAAGTATTGTAAGTTGTATTGTATGTATGGATGTATGTTTTCAACAATACGGTCTTTTGACAAATACGGCTTAAGTTTTAAATAGGCCCATATTTTAGTATTAAATAATTTAAGAGTCGTCGTAATTCTTGAGCTATCAGAGTGGCGCAGCCGGAAGCGTGACACTTTGATAGTTAGGGTATTACATTATGGTATTAGAGCGGTCTTTCCTGTAGAGCCTGAGGAATAGACCGACTATACTTCAATTGCATACTCTGAGTGTCTGTCATGTAGTAGGTCTTATTCGGATAATGAGAATTAGAGCTTTATGCATATGATGGTCTATTGATTAATGCCATTAGTTTTTCATTTCCTAATTCCTGGTATTAAGTTTGGCCAGCTTAGCACTTGTGAATTATGTATATGGAAGCACTAATGGGTTATCATAGACGGTATACGAGTTATAGGTAATGCGAATCATGGGTTTTGGGAACATTAGAAACTATTTTTCGAGGTTACTAACTTAGGTGTCATGAACTCTGTGAATATCATGTGATTTGTTCTCTCATAGTTTACCTTGGAGTTCTTAATTGCTATTTTCTTTTGGAAAGTAGTTTAATTGTTCCAACCATGTTCATCTGTTCATATGCATTCTCCTTTTATCCTAACTGCATATGTCTGCTTAAAATCTTTGGTTTATCTATCTTTCTTTGTTTAAATTCTTCTTGATTCATGTATTCTTCGATACAACTTTGACCTTGTTTAGGTGCAGTGCACTTTTTTTTAAGCTCCTATTTTGAGTTCTTTTAACGAAGTTGTGATTCAATTTTCTCTTATTTGACTATATTTACAACCATTCTAGGAGCCTTTACAAAGTTCTGATTCGATATACACCTCTCCATGTAAACTTTGAAAAAACTATTTGTTTCCAATACCTTTGGTGTGCGAAATTAGACAACTTTACCGGCAAGTGCACCGGGTCATCCAAGTAATACCTCAGGTGAGTGAGGGTTGATCCCATGAGGATTGTTGGACTAAGCAAGCAATAGTTATCCCATTGGACTTAGTCAGGCAGACAATAAAAGATGGTTGTTGTTGAAAACACATAAAACAAGATAATAAAGAAAGCAGTAAAGAATTGGTGTAAAATCAATATAAGAAAAATAGTTAAGGTGTCAGAGATGTTTATCTTTCCGGATTAAAACTTCTTACTAACTATTTTAACAATGAATGATTCATTCTATGGCAAATTGTAAGTGATTAAACCCTAATTCCTTAGCAATTTAATCTCCTCTGATCCTCATCAAATGTCATGGTTAGTGGTCATTCAATTCGAATTAGAGGGTGAAGTTAAGAAAACTAGTTTATACCATAAAGGACCTAATCACCCCAGATCTCGGCTGAACAGATGTAGAAAAAGGGTCATACTTCTGTTCCACCCAGTTTCATTTAGATTAAGGATGAAAACACACCTTAGAATTGAATCAAACATATATTAAAATAGAAAATTAATAATATTAATCCATAGAAATAAATAGAGTTTGTAACCTTAATCAGGAGGTTTAGTTGCTCATAACTTTACAAAGAAAAACCAGTTTCTGAAAAGATGCCGAAGGAAGAAGATCTTTAATCCTAATGGATCTTCTCCTATAAATACTAACCGAATAATAAATGCTAAACCTGAAAGATATTATTTAAAAATAAAAATTACAAAGATAAAATAAGATAAGCCTAAGAGGTGCTAAAATTCACTTGGAGGCCCAATTGGTGACTGGCTTGAACAGCAAGCTGGCGTTCAATGCCAAGATTGGGCATTGAACGCCAGGTTGGGCGTTCAGCGCCCAAGGGGAAGCTGACAGCTTTTTTGTTTCTTGCTCCAGGTTTCTCCAAACTGCTCCGAATTTCACCTAAAACCATAAAAACTCAAGAAAAACTCAAAGTAGCATCCAAAGATGAATTTTGCACTAAAATCAAGTAAAAATAAATAAAACCTAACTAAAAACAATATAAAATCAACTAAAAAAAGGGTATAAGATGCTCACGCATCACAACACCAAACTTAAACTGTTGCTTGTTGATAAACCACTATTTTATGGTTTATCTTGTGCTGATTTGAGTGATTTCTATCAAGTCTTCGCACACTTATTCATACAATTTGCATGATTTTACAATTCCTTCCCAATTTTGTTTTATGATTGAAAACTTGCTTCCTAAGCCTCTAGATTATATATTTTCAACCCCCCTTTATACCATTCGATGCTGTGATCCGTGTGTTAAGTGTTTTCAGGCTATATAGGGCAGGAAAGGCTTAGAGGATAGAGAGAAAGCTTGCATAAATGGAAGGAGCACAAGAATTAAAGGAGATAACCAGCGAGGAGCGACGCATGCGCGTGATTTGGAGATTTGCACAGCGACGCGTGTCCGTACCTAACGCGTACGCGTGACACGCGAAGATGACCAACGACGCGTACGCGTGACTGACGCGTACACGTGACATGCGCCACATACAGAAAATGCAGAAGACGCTGGGGGTGATTTTGGGCTGAGTTGGACCCAGTTTTCAGCCCAGAAACACAGACTAGAGCTAGGGAACAAGCAGAGACTCAACACACATTCTCATTCGGATAGTTTTGTGTTTTTAGATTGGAATATTAGAGAGAATATACTACCTCCTCTAGGTTTCCTTCACCTTCATAGTTTTTAGGATTTTATGATTTTATGATTTTGATTTGGATATTGAGAAGAGTTACTACCTCCGTTGAAGTTTCCATTATTCTAGTTTGTTTCCTTATTCCTCTACTCTTTTAAATTACTTATTAACCCTGTTCTGATATGGATGTTTATGTTTTTGGAATTTATTAATGTAAAGAACTATTTTTTCCTTTTATTAATTTCTGTTATTATTTTATTTGAATTTCCATGTCTTCTCTTTATTCCCTTTATATGTCTATAAGAATGGTATTCATGTCAATGGAGTAGACTCCTAACTTGACTTGGGAGTTGGTTAAAAGGAGACCCTTGAGTTGAAATACTCAAGTGTTAATTGGGAATTAGAAGTTATTGGCTGGATCTTTAGTCTCTGACTCTAATCCTTCCTTAGGAGAGGATTAGGACTTAGGATTCAGAGTTGGTTAGTTAGTTACTTGACTTTCCTTTATCAGGTAAGGGATAACTAAGTAGAACAACAGCCTCTTACTATTACACTTGGGAAAATTCAATAAGGATAGAACTTCTAATTAATCTTCTCCCGGTCAAGGCTTTTATTTTGATTATATAAATTCTCTCATTAATCTTCATTGCTTTAATTTACAATCATTTACTTTTCTGTTCTCCAACTCTTAAATTTTCTCGAAAAACTTCTGATCAATAAAATAACACTCTTTTGTCAACTCGTTGGGAGACGACCTGGGATTTCTACTCCCAGTATTTTATTCTCAATTTGTGACAATTCTTTCTAAATTGATAAATGGAATTTTCGTCGGTTAAGAACTGTAGTTGCAACGTTATTTTCTCTATAAATTCTTAATCGTCAATTTTTTGCCACGTCAATTTTTGGCGCCGTTGTCGGGGAGTTGCAATAGTGTGCTAATTTATTGGTTGCTGTAAATATTTTTAATTTTTCATATTTGCATATTTTATTTTATTTTATTACCATGAGCTGTATGTTTCTTTCATTGAATGACGCGTTCACTACCTGATACGAGCTTAGCCGCATTCGATGCTGAAATTGAAAGAACTATTTCACGTATTAGGCAAGCTCGGCGTCGGTTAGCCTCTGAGGGTGGTGAAGTGGTTACTACCAATTCACCAGTCTTATCTGAGGGCGAATCTGAAGCGTCATCTGAGGAAGAAACAAGCTCCTTTTCTACTGATTCTGTTGATTTACATGCAGGTAACATGGCAAAGCCCAGAAAGATTACTCTCCAAGAAGCAGGAGCTCCAGACTTTACACTGCAACCATATCAAGTGCGTTATCCAAATCAGGCTGCAGATTTTGAACTGAAGACTGCGCTAATCAACTTACTGCCCAAGTTTCATGTCTTACCTGCTCAAGAGCCTATCAAGCACCTCAGGGATTTTTAGACAGCCTGCTCAACTACTAGGCGTCACGGTGCAGATGAAACTACTATTTGGCTGTATGCCTTCCCGTTTTCTCTTTAGGAAAAGGCAAGGGAGTGGTTCTACACTCAACCAAAAGCAGTCGTTACCAATTGAGATCTGCTCAGAAGGTAATTCCTGGAAAAATACTTTCCAGCTGAAGTTACAGATAGACTGAGGAAAGAAATTTCTCGCATTATCCAAGGCGAGTCAGAGACTCTCTACGAATATTGGGAACGCTTCAGGAATCTCCTGGACTCATGTCCTCACCACAAGATTGACCAGTTGGTGTTGATCAGCTACTTCACACAAGGCATGAAGCCTCAGGATAAGACTACATTAAATGCTGCAAGTAATGGCTCTCTGAAGAAATACAAGACGGTGACAGAAGCGTAACAACTGATCACCGATCTAGCTGAGTCTACCTGGAATGTCAAGCACAGGAACAACCATCCCAAGGCTATTGCGGAGGTTTTCTCTAATAGTGAGACTGCTGCTCTCACATAGACTCTGGGAAAGATGACCAACATACTAAAGCAGCTATAGCTGAATCAACAACAACCTCAGCCTCTCCCACAACAACAGTGTCAACAGTTAGTTCCTCAGAGAGTGTGCAAAATATGTGCCTGCTATACTCATTACACTGATGAGTATTCGCAGCTCCAACAAGAAGACAACACCTTGGTAGATACCCATAATTTCTATGACCACACGAATCAAGGATACTATCAACAAGGCGGCAAATATAACTAAGGTGGAAACTACAATCAAGGTTGGCAAGACAACTCCAACTAGAGATGGAGAGATAATTCCAACCAGGGATGGAGGGACAACTACAACAGAGGAGGCAGAGACAATAGTGGGAATCAGAGGTGGAACAATAACAACAGACAGCAGAACCAGAACCAGCCTTACCGAGCACCTCACCAAAGGCAGTCCCAAGCACCTCACTAAAGGCAGTCCCAAGCGCCTCAGAACAACCAACAGCAGACCCCTCAAATCACTTACCCCCTTCTTCTTCTAATGACGAGATGCTTCGCTCTCTTGTGTAAGGACAACAAGACATTCAGAATACACTCACTTTCTACCATAAAAGGTCTGAATGCTACCTTACAGGCTCTCGTCTCCCGGATGGAATCATTATCTACCCCCAACAATCAACCTTCAAGATCCAGTGCAATTCTTTCTCAACCTTTACCCAACCCCAAAGGTGGAATCAATGCCATCACTTTGAGGTCCAGAACCACATTGCAAGAGAGGAGTCATGAGGAGCCAAGCTCAAAGGAAGATATGCAAGTTGAAGATATTGTTGAGGTAGAGAATGTTGAAGAGGAAGATGAAGTACAAGACATGGTTGATGAAGAAGCAACTCAACCAGAGAATAGCGCACCAAAGGAAGCTGATGCTACAAGAGGTGCCATTCCTATCCCTTTTCTACACCTTGCTAGGAAGTCCAGAAAGCAGATGGAGCTCGACCCCAAAATGGTGGAGATCTTCAAAAAGGTTGAGGTAACAATTCCCCTTTTTGATGCCATTTACTAGGTACCTAAATATGCGAAGTTTCTAAAGGATCTATGCATGCATAAGGATAGAATACATGATTTAGAAACTATCCCCTTAGGTAGCTCTATATCTGCTTTAATGGGTGCCATCCCAGAAAAATGTGGGGATCCGGGGCCATGTATGATTACGTGTGCCATTGGGGGTGTACAATTTTTTGACTGTATGTGTGATTTAGGCGTATGTGTTAGCATTATGCTATTGTCTGTATATGATGTTTTGAGGCTCCCTCCCTTAAAAAGGTCAGCAGCACGTTTTGTTTTGGCAAATAAAAGCATAATCTCGGTGGTTGGAATTGCTGAGGACGTGCTAGTGAGCATTAAGGGGCTCACATTTCCTATTGACTTTTATATTTTGGAGATGCCCCCTAATGACTCAGGAAGACCATCTTCTATCCTCCTTGGAAGGCCATTTCTGAAGACTTCAAAGTTCAAATTGGATGCCTTCTCAGAAACTTACTCTTTTGAGATAGATGGCAGAGCAGTGAGCTTCAACCTGGATGAAGCTATGAAGCACCCTCCGGAAGATCATTCCATCTTCCAGTGCGATATCATTGATGAGACTGTAGCTGCAGTTCACCAAGAAGAAGTAGAAGAGATGCACATGGAGCAAGGTTCCAGTGTGGGGAAACCCTCTGAGCTTACTGAAGACACCTTGCCACCATCACTAGCTCCAGATGATCAAGTGACTAGCCATGAACAGAAAATGGAGTTGAAGCCCCTTCCACCCCACCTCAAGTATGCTTACCATGAGGATTATCAGAAGCTCCCAGTTATTATTGCAAGGGAACTCACTTCCCAACAGGAGGAATAGCTGCTTAGTGTGCTAAGAAGACACAAGAAAGCAATTGGGTGGAGCTTGGCGGATATAATAGGCATCAGCCCTCAAGTTTGTGAGCACCAGATATTTCTAGAAGAGGGAGCAAGGCCTGTCGGTTAACCTCAAAGGTGGTTGAATCCCACCATCCTAGAAGTTATCAAGAAAGAAGTGACCAGGCTGCTTGAAGCTGATATCATCTATCCCATCTCAGATAGTGAATGGGTCAGCCCAGTACAAGTGGTGCCCAAGAAGTCTGAAGTTACAACAGTGAAGAATGAGCATGGAGATCTCTTGACAGCTAGAGTGCAGAATTCATGGAGGGTGTGCATTGATTACAGGTGCCTCAACCAGGCTACTCGCAAGGATCACTACCCCCTGCCATTCATTGATCAGATGCTTGATTGTTTGTCAGGTAAATCACACTACTGCTTTTTAGATGGTTACACTGGCTATTTTTAAATTCATATAGCTTCTGAAGATCAAGAAAAGACTACTTTTACATGTCCCTTTGGAACGTATGCATACAAGAGGATGCCTTTTGGCTTATGTAATGCACCGGCTACTTTTCAAAGGTGCATGATGAGTATTTTCTCAGATCTTATTGAGAGCTATATGAAAGTTTTCATGGATGACTTTAGTGTGTATGGTGATTTATTTAACCTTTGCTTGGATAGTTTAGCTAGAGTATTAGACAGGTGTGTTAGTTCAAACCTTGTATTAAATTTTGAAAAATGTCATTTTATGGTAAAACAAGGTATTTTCCTAGGACATGTTGTCTCTAATACTGGTATTTTTGTAGATCCAGCAAAGGTAGATGTCATTTCTAGTTTACCTTACCCCTCCTCTGTGAGGGAAGTCTGTTCGTTCCTTGGTCATGCAGGTTTCTACCGGAGATTTATCAAGGACTTCAGTAAGGTAGCATTGCCTTTATCCAAACTGCTACAGAAAGATGTTGAGTTCGAGCTGAGTGAGGATTGCATGAATGCGTTTGATAAGCTAAAGATCACCTTGACTCAAGCTCCGATTGTGAGAGGACCAGACTGGAGCCAGCCCTTTGAGATTATGTGTGATATCTCCAACCATGCAGTAGGAGCGGCACTGGCTCAGCGTGAAGGTAAGGACCCTTTTATAATTGCTTATGCGATACTGCTCAGTCTAATTATACTACCACTGAAAAAGAGCTTCTGGCTATTGTTTTTGCTCTGGATAAATTCCGAGCCTACTTACTTGGTACTAAAGTGGCGGTATACTCAGACCATGCAGCTCTAAAATATTTGCTAGCTGAAAAGCGAGTCCAAATATTATATATGGGATGACCCATATTTATGGAGGTATGGCGCTGACCTGATAATTAGAAGGTACGTGCCTCAATCAGAATTCCAGTCAATCTTAGAGGCCTGCCACTCTTCTGAGAGTGGTGGATATTTTGGCACTCAAAGAACAGCTAGAAAAATTTTAGACTGTGGATTCTGGTGGCCCACTCTTTTTAAGGATGCTACTGCCTTCTGTAAATCTTGTCTCCCATGTCAAAAGTTTGGGAATATATCCAAGAGGGATGAAATGCCCCAACAACTTATGTTATTCTGTGAAGTTTTTTATGTTTGGGGTATTGACTTCATGGGTCCATTTCCTAACTCTAGTAGTTTCTTATATATATATATTGTTAGCTATAGATTATGTTTCTAAATGGGTGGAAGCAATTTCTGCCTGTACTGATGATGCTAACACTATTGTCTCATTTGTTAGAAAGCATATTATCTGTCGCTTTGGATCACGATGAGCAATCGTGAGTGATCAAGGCAGTCATTTCTGTAACAGGAGATTGACAGGTCTACTGAAGAAACATGGCATTGTTCACAAGGTAGCAACAGCTTACCATCCTCAGACCAATGAACAAACTGAGGTGTCTAACAGAGAGATAAAGCGCATTCTGGAGAAGATTGTCAAGCCCATAGGAAGGACTGGAGCACCAGACTTGTAGAGGCGCTTTGGGCTTATCGGACAGCATACAAGACACCCATAGGAATGAGTCCCTTCTGCCTAGTCTACGGAAAGGCTTGTCACCTCCCAGTGGAGGTTGAATACAAGGCTTTTTGGGCTGTAATGGAATGCAACATGGGATTTGAGAAGGCTGGTGCTGAAAGGAAGCTGCAACTAGCAGAACTGGAGACCCTTCGACTCGAAGCATATGACAACTCCATGCTATATAAAGAGAAGGTGAAGGGGTTGCATGACAAGCATATCAAGAGAAGAGAGTTCAGACCTGGGGAGTTGGTTCTCCTTTACAACTCAAGGTTGAGACTCATGCCAGGCAAGCTAAGGTCACAGTGGGAAGGACCCTATAGAGTAGAGAAGGCAGAGCCATACGGAGTCTTCCACCTGAGTCATCCCTCAAGTTCCAAATTCATCAAGGTCAAAGGCCACCGCCTGAAGCTGTATCATGGTGAGAAGATGAAGAACAACAAGGAGCTAGAGATCTTCCTCTTGGAGGATCCACCAATAGAAGAAGACTGAACTTGTGGACCGTCCAACTTAAAGACGTCAAATAAAAGTGCTAGGTGGGAGACAACCCACCATGGTATGATCGTTCCTTTTCATTCCGAGTTTTACTTTATTTTGTTTTTCACAAGTATTCATTCATATTTTCTGCATAATCATCTGCATTCTACATTCTGCATATATAAAAAAAAGGGGGGGGGGCACGTGACGCATAAGCATCCACGACACATACGCGTCATATGTGAATGCGTGAATATTGGAATTGGCCAGAGAGTTGGGCAGGAGTGCCGCTGGAAGTGTGCTTTGTGCACAAGCAAGTCCACACGTACGCGTCCTTCACGCGTCCGCGTCGCTTGCGCTTTCAGCCTACCACGCGTAAGCGTCCCTGATGCGTACGCGTGACACTGCAAATCGGCGTAAATAGATGTTTTGCCAGAGAGTTGTGCTGGTTTGGGGCTGGAACTGTGCTAGTAGCATAAACCACATCACGCGTACGCATCCCTGATGCGTACGCGTCATTTTCCCTTCAACACCCACCATGCGTGCGTGTGACTGACGTGCACGCGTCGTCTGCAATTATGGCCCCAACCCAGAATGAACAGAGAGTTGTGCGTGCGCGGTGCTGCCTTCGCGCGCTTGGCACAACTCATGTCACGCGTACTGATGTTGCAAGGATTATCGTCGGAATAGAATTTCTCAATGAAAACTGCGTTGGTAGTATAGCTCTACCCAACAACAATCCCCGAGTATCAAATTTAGAAGGGGTATTTGGTTGTCACAAGTTCAACCCCAATAGAAATAACCGAAGTATTCAAACCTCGGGTCGTCTCACAAGGAATGGGCAAACATGTGCTTCAACATTGGTTAGAATTCCGGGGTTGTAAATCATGAGCAAGAAAATAAATGGGAATCTTAACAAGCAAGCAATCTTACAATGCAAGAAACTAATTCAAATAACTAAACAAGACATGAGCAATTCCAAACTAACAAAGTAACATCCAATATGATTCTATTCTAACTAACAAGTAACTATAACTAAGTCAAGTGATTAAGAATTTGGATTTTCAAATAGGAATGATAAAAGCAACTCTTGGCTAGGCATGAAAATTGGGGTCACCATCCTTGTCTAATAACCATATCTTGACAATTATGAGGAACCAAACTCATTAAGTCTACTTCTATACTTGAAGTACGTCAAATGGTTTGGTCAACATCAACCCATAGGTTCTAACCTCACTACTAATTGACTTAATAGAAGGTTTGCGTCAATGGCCATCAAATTAACCACTAAGGGCTCCCAAATCATCAAATCCATTAGACCCAATGACTCAAGTTTACCCAATTCCCTTAGCCTAGGCCAAGAGTAAAGAGAACTACTCCATAATCAAGGTAAACAATTCATCGAACACATGGTAAGCATTAACAAAAGACATGTTCCAAATTGTAATTAAATTGAAATTAACAAGTACCCACTAACAATTATCAACATACAATCATCCAAACAACACAATTAATCATAGAAATCATCAATGTAACATCAACAAGTCAAGATTCACAACATTCATGAAATGGGTATAAAGTGACAATTAACAAGAATTCATGAAACTAACACAAGATCTAAGCAAAATTATACTAAGGAATTCCAATTAAACAATTAAAACTAGTAATTAACAAGATCTAATTCAGAATTCAACAAGGGAAGATCAAATTAAAACTAGATCTAGAGAGGAACAAGGGTTTCTCTCTCTAGAAGAACAAAGAACCAAAAACTAGCTAAAATTGTGTCTTAGTGTAAAATGATTGATCCCCCCCTTTACCCTAGCATCCTTGGGTCTTTTCCATGCAGAAATAGCTTGAATTTGGGCCTGATGAGCCTCAGAAATTGCTAGGCATGATTTCATTTAATGAGGTCACGTGCAGCTTCCCGCGCGTGCGCGCCATGCGTGCGTGCGTGCCGATTGCTTTTGTGATCCATGCGTGCGCGCCAAGTGCGCGTGTGCGTCAATAGGAATCCTCTGATCTGTGCGGATGCGTCCATCCTTGCGTGCCGCTTCCAGCCATCCTCATCCATGCGTGCGCGTGGAGTGCGCGTGCGCGCCAATGCTGAATTTTCCAAAATTCAAATCTTCGTGTTCCTTCCTCTTGTGTATGATTTCTTCCTCTCTTCTAGGCCATTCCTACCCTATAATTTCTGAAATCACTCAACAAACACATCACGACATCAAATGGCAATAGAAGAGAATTAAAATATGGCAATTTTTAAGGCAAAATAAGCATATTTTTCATCATGGAGCAATATTAGGAAGGAAACACAAAACCATGCAATTCTTGTGAATAAGTGCAGAAAATATTGACAATACCCCCTAAATTCTACACAATATAAACCACAAAATTGGGGTTTATCAAATCTTTCCACACTTAAACCAAGTATGTCCTCGTGCTTAGAATAAAAAGACCAAAGATCATGGTGAGAAAGGGTTTATGAAATGCAAACTACCTAAGTGAATGCATGCAACTAATGTAAAATCATTTACCTACTTGGTCAAGGGTATATCTGTCCTCCAAGAACACATGTGAGCATATAGGGTGAAAATAGTATGTAGCTCATGAATCCTACCAAATTGAACATCACTAAGGAGTGCATATAACTTGCTAAATGAACGCTTGTGAAAGCCGGGAACAAAGAATTGAGCATCGAACCCTCACCGGAAGTGTATCCGCTCTATTCGCTCAAGTGTATAGGGTTCGTCACTCAATCCTCTCCTAATCATGCTTTCCAAGATTTATCTTTCATCTAACAATCAACAATTACTTAATACATGCTTACAAGTATCATGAGGTCTTATTCATGGGTTGTAATGGGGCTAGGGTGAAGGTAAGGATGTATATGGCCAAGTGAGCTTAAAATTTGAGTCCTTGATTAACCTAGGATCCCACTAGACACATAGAACAACCTATACAACTATAATACATTACCTAGCTACCCTTGAGTTTCACTTTTTGCATACTCATGCATTCTTTTCAATTCACATCCCATATGCATTTTTTTTATTACTTTGTCTTGGGGTTTCTTTGTCCCCTTTTATTGCTTTGTTGTTGTTGTTGTTTTTTTTTTGGTCCCCTTTTTCTTGGGGTTTCATGCACAAAATTTTCAATGCATATGGTTCAGCCATTCAATACATGAGTATGTTTCCAAATCCTAGAATTTTCAATTACACTACAATTACACCCCTCTATATCTACCCAAATTTCCCAAGTATACCCTCCTAATTGTATGATACACATCCTAACTTACCTAAGCTAATCAAGGATCCAAATTTAGGGACATTCATGGTTTTTTTTGCTTAGGGTTGTTGATGTGCTCTATTTAAGAACAAAAAGGGTTTATCATAGGCTCAAAATTGGTTAGCAATGGAAGATAAAAGAGTTAAGGCCATTTGAAAGAAGTGACTATTGAAATGATGGCCGCAATCATGTAAATGCATTCATACACAAAGTAATGGACATATAGAATCATACAAAGCAAGGATCATAATCATAGAGAGAGATATGCACACAAGAATGGGAATTAATGGTTAGAAGATGTAACCATGCAATAGGCTCAAAACTTACATGCTTGTGTTCTTAGCTCAATTACTATGTTCCAAAATACATTCTTAAAGCAAGTTTACTGCAAAAAAAATTTCCAAAATTTGGTAGGGTACCCCAAAACATAATTTCTTGGGGAAGAAGTTATTGTTTTGACCAAGCAACTCTATAGACTAACTATCATGTAAGGAGTATTTACAAGCAAAACTAACTACACATGCAATGTACTAACAATGTACTAACTACTATGCAAAAGATAAATCCTTGGGTATTGAAAGGAAGAGATTGTTACCCATGGAGATCGGTCGAATGACCTCCCCACACTTAGAATTTAGCACGGTCCTCCGTGCTACGAACAATGCGCAAAGGGCGGTCGGGATCGGAACCGTCACTATCCTCTCCTTCAGAGCTCCCATCACTTGGGTTTGAGGTGGATGTGAATATTTCGGGTTCCTCCATGCTAGGGGTAACACAACGCAGAAGCTTCTTGATGTAAGTGTATCGGCGTTGATTGCGCCGCTCTATCTATCAAGCTTTCGGTGTAGATCTTCTATCCTTTGAAGTGTGGATCTTTGCCGTGGTGGTGATGATGAGGTGGAAGGAATAGTAGATGGAAGGGCTATGTCAAGGTTTGGGTTGTTCATGGGAAGATGTAAGTATTTTTCGCTTGGGACCACATCGCCCTTGGCCGAAAGTATAATCTTCCTGTCCTTGGCTTCCCAAGGAACACCCGCAGCAGCAACTAAATCAGATACCAATGCTGGAAATGGCAAATTACCCCAGGCGTGGACTTGACTCATCGCTTGCTTGACGAGAAATGGAATGTTCACCGGCCTCTCCGTGAGAACACACCAAACAAGCAAGGCGAGATCCGTCATGAAGGACGACTTGTGGGTGCTAGGTAGCACATAGTGGGATAGGATCTGGGCACAAGCTCTAGCTTCCACAGTGAGGAAGCGAGCGTCAATGCTCTTGGGCCTCATCCGGAGTCGACCATGGATCCAAAATGCCTCTGGTTCAGCAATGACTCGGAGGATCGAGTCCCAATCAAATCCAAACTTCACTCACTGACGTAAGACTTCTTGGTAGCCATCCATGTCACTTGGTACAGGTAGGACATTAAGCACTTGCTGAATAGCCTCTTCTAAAATCGAGACTTGCTTCCAGCACATGTATACCGATTGAAGAGAGGAGAGATGGTAGTTAGTGTAGAATTCTTCCATCCAAGAGAGGTTGATCTCCCTTGGTTTTCTCAAAAGAAACTCCCATCCTCGCCGTTCAATGCGGGGTAGAATACAAGGAGCAACCTTATCTGGCAGAGCAAGTAGATGCTTAGGATGATAGTTCCGTACAGCTATGGAGGGGAACATAAGTTCACAGAAGCGGTTGGGGAACCTTGAAGAATCTTTTGCCGGTTTGCTCTTTTCATTCTCATCAATAGGAGCGGGTGTCTTCGCCTTCTTAGTTAGGGGTCTGGCTCCCAATAAAGAGTGCGCCTTAGAAGTTGATCTTTGGGGTGCCCTCTTTGTGGCCGGTTTCCTTGGAGCTTTCCCCTTGCCTCTCTTGGTGGCCATCCTGAGAAAGGAAGGGAAATAAGAAAACGTTAAACCCAAAGAATCATTTTAACAAAAACATGCAAGTGAAAGGTAGTACCCAAAAGAAATATTGCAATAATCTAATCATAAAGACATGGGTCATAACACTTGGCATGGGATGCAAGAGGAAGTGAAGCATGCAAAATGGCATGAGAAGTATAGTCTCAAGCATCCATAACAAAGAGCAAGTCATATTCAATGAGTATCTAATTAGTAAGCAAAGTGGACTCAATGCGTATAAAAGACAACAAGTGAATGAGGAGAAGCACCCAATTGAAAGTACATTATTAAAAGAAACCAAAATGGCATTCATACATTTCCTCGAACACTTGGTGTGCAATTATCAAGCAAAGAGCAATTATAAGATACTCAATCAATTTAAAGCCCAAAATGAAACATCAATCATCACATAAACATCACATATTGGCAAAGATAAGGAAAAAAATGACAAAAGATCTATTAAATCAATTTAAACTCAAATTCAACATCCATTGAAAAATAAGAAAAAGGAAAAGTAAGCAAACAAAAGTAAGGAATATCATCACGTAACTAAAAGAGAAACTAAGTAAAGCAACAAGAAGAATCTAACTAGAAGAAGAAATAATGCAAAGAAAATAATAGATGAGATATGGAGGAAGTAGAACCTTGAGAAGTATAAAAGAACAAGGTTGAATTTTCTTTTGTGAAGATGAGAAAGAAATAGGAGAGGTGTAGTGCCACCGCAAGAGGTGGTTGTCGCTGGTGAGTGGCCGGAGACGGTAGTGGTGGATTGTGGAAGAAGAAGAAGAAAGGAGAAGTGATGGAAAGGGAGGAGGGAGAAAGAAGATATGAAAAAAAAGGTGAGAAAGCGGAATAGAACAAGGCGCGAGGCTTTAAAACTGATTCGCGCAACCGGCGCGCGTGCGCACAGTGCGCTGGCGCGTCGGTGAGATGTTAGCAAGGGACGCTTGCGCGTCAGTGGTGCGCACGTGCAAGGTCAGTTGTGCCCTTGGCACCAGACTGGCACAAAGTTGGCATGAGTCTCTGGGTTTTGTACCAGAGTTGGTGAGTGGCGCAAGCGCGCGGACGCGCACCTTGCGCAGGCGCGTGCTTGAGTCAGTTGGCAACCGGCACGGACGCGCGCAGTGTGCGGACACATCGGTGTGGGCACAAGTGTGGCATAAGTGTGGCATAACTCTCTGGTTTTTGTACCAGAGAGTCCACATATCGCCATCGGCGCGCGCGCACAGTGCGCTTGCGCATCGATGGGCGATTTGCAAAGGTGCGCACAGGCGGCAAGTACGCAGACGCGTTAGTGCCTTGCACGAGATGGGCATGAAGTGGGCATGACTCTCGGGTTTTTGGCCCAAGAGTAGGGAGTGCACCACTAGCGCGCACGTGCGCAGTGCGCTGGCGCGTCGGTGCCCAATTTTCATTTTTCTCTTCTTTTTTTTTTAAGCATAACAAGACCTATTCTAACACATTCTTGGTAGGTGCTTAAGCTAGTAGTCAAAGAGAATACTTCACAATTTCATGCATTATCCAAAAACATAGCATTCTCCCTACTTCAACAATCCATCCATACCAAAATGATGAAAACTATATGAACATCCTATCTATTCACAAGAAGAACAAAACTATCATTCCTATGCAATCAATCAATCATCAAGAAATCACAAAATTCACAAGAATTTAGGGTTACAAACTAGATGGTATACACAAGGAAGATCTTACCACGGTGGGGTGCCTCCCACCAAGCACTTTTCTTTAACGTCCTTAAGTTGGATGGTCCTTTTCTTAAGCTTCCTCTCTCCTTTGTGCATCCTCCAATAGGAACACCTCTAGCTCTTTTGGGGGCTTGTAGCCATGATACTTCTTCACTCTATGTCCATTCACTTTAAAAGTTGTTTCACTCTTGGGATCAAACAACTCCACCACTCCATAGGGCTTTATCTCCTTCACCTTGAAAGGTCCTTCCCATCTAGAACAGAGCTTGCCAGGCATGAATCGAAGCCTCGAGTTGTAGAGGAGAACCTCATCACCTTCTTGAAAGTCCTTCTTCCGGATGTGATGGTCATGAAATGCTTTAGTCTTTTCTTTTTAGATCTAGGCCTTCTTATATGATTCGTTCCTCAAACACTCGAGCTCCTCTAGTTGTAACTTCCTGGCTTCACCTACCTTGGCTAAATCCATGTTGCACTGCTTTACCGCCCAATAGGCTCGATGCTCAATCTCCACCGGAAGGTGGCATGCCTTACCATAGATGATCCAGAAGGGACTCATCCCTATCGGAGTCTTGTAGGCCGTTCTATACGCCCATAGTGCATCTCCTAACTGGAGGCTCCAATCCTTTCTTTGTGGATTGACCACTTTCTCCAAAATTCTCTTAATTTTCCGGTTGGACACTTTCGCTTGTCCATTTGTTTGTGGATGATAAGTAGTAGCAACCTTATGCGACACTCCATAGCGCTTGAGTAATGCCTCTACCTTCCTGTTACAAAAGTGGGATCCTTGGTCGCTCACGATTGCTCGTGGCGACCCATAACGGCATACAATGTTATTCCTAATAAAAGAAACAACGGTATTGGCATCGTCAAGGCGAGTAGGTATGGCCTCTACCCACTTTGACACATAGTCAACCGCTAACAGAATATACAGATACCCACTAGAGTTGGAAAATGGTCCCATAAAGTCAATGTCCCATACATCAAATATATCACAGAACAACATAGGTTGCTGAGGCATTTCATCCTTTTGGGATGTGTTTCCCGACTTCTGACACTGATGGCAAGACACACATAACCGGTTAGCATCCTTGAATAAGGTTGGCCACCAAAATCCACAATCCAACATTTTTTTAGCGGTCCTTTGTGGACCAAAGTGGCCACCATATTCGGACGAATGGCAAGCTTCAAGAATGGGTTGGATTTCAGACTCTGGGACACATCTTCAAATTACTTGGTCCACGCCCCTCTTCCACAAGTGAGGGTCATCCCAAATATAGTATTTGGAATTACTCCTCAACTTGTCCCTTTGGTTTTTCGAAAAGTTGGGAGGGAAGATTTTCACAACCAAGTAGTTTGCCATTGGGGCAAACCAAGGAAAGCTATCTGACACAGCATGTAAACTATCCAAGGGGAATGAGTCATTGATCGGAAATGGATCAAATTTCAAATTCTCAATGTGGCTTAAATGATCCGCAACCAGGTTTTGAGATCTACTCCGGTCCCTAATCTCAATGTCGAATTCTTGCAAAAGCAAGATCCAACGTATGAGTCTAGGCTTTGACTCATTCTTTGTCAATAAGTACTTTAAAGCTGCATGATCTGTGTATACCACTATCTTTGATCCTAGCAAATAAGATTTGAATTTATCTAAAGCATGAATGATAGCTAGGAGTTCTTTTTTAGTAGTGGTATAGTTGGATTGTGCTGCATCCAGTGTTTTAGAAGAGTAAGCAATGACATAAGGGAGTTTACCATCGCGCTGTGCAAGCGCGATGCCTACAGCATGGTTTGACGCATCGCACATTATCTCAAATAGCGACGTCCAGTTGGGGCCTCGCACAATCGATGTCGTGGTAAGAACTCTCCTTAGCTCTTCAAAAGCTTTCACACATTCGCTGTCAAACTCAAAATCCACATCTTTTTGGAGTAGGCACGACAATGGCAAAGCAATCTTGCTAAAATCTTTGATAAAGCACTTATAGAATCCTGCATGTCTCAAAAACGAGCAGACCTTCCTCACAGACGAGGGGTGAGGTAAAGTGGTGATAACATCGACCTTGGCCGGGTTTACAGAAATGCCTTCATGAGATACTACATGTCTTAACACTATACCTTGTCATACCATGAAGTGACATTTTTCAAAATTTAAGACAAGGTTATTGTCAACACATCTAGATAAGACCTTGGCCAAGTTCTCTAGGCAACAATCAAATGAAGTACCATAAACGCTGAAGTCATCCATAAAGACTTCCAGACAATTCTCCATTAGATCGGAAAAGACACTCGTCATGCACCGCTGAAAAGTGGCAGGTGCATTACATAGTCCAAATGGAATCCTTTTATAGGAAAAGGTGCCAAACGGACAAGTAAACGTGGTCTTCTCCTGATCTTCAGGAGCAATATGAATCTGGAAGTAGCCAGTAAATCCATCAAGAAAGCAGTAGTGAGATTTACCCGCCAAACGGTCCAACATCTGATCGATGAAGGGCAAGGAGTAGTGGTCCTTCCGTGTAGTGGTGTTCAATCTTCTGTAATCAATACACACTCGCCACGCATTTTGTACTCTTTTAGTGACTATTTCACCGTCGTCCTTTTTGACAGTCGTGATGCTCGACTTCTTGGGGACAACCTGGACCGGGCTCACCCACTCACTGTCGGAGATTGGGTATATGATACCCGCATCCAGTAATCTGGTGACCTCTTTCTTCACTACATCGAGGATGGTCGGGTTGAGCCTCCTTTGCGGTTGCCTAACCGGCCTAGCTCCAACTTGGAGAAATATCCTATGCATGCACTTGCGGGAGGTCAATTCCCACAATATCCACTAGGCTCTATCTTATTGCTTTCTTGTACTTTCTTAGAACATCTAGGAGCTTTTCTTCTTCTTCACTTGAAAGCTCACTAGCAATAATGACCGGAAACCTTTGGTTGTCCTCTAAGAAAGCATACTTCAAATGAGATGGAAGGGGCTTCAGTTCACTCTTTGCCTCAAGCTGAGGTTCCTTTTCATCAAGCTCATGGAGTTTATTCTTGACAACTTTCTCATGTTCATCCTCTTGGTCATCCGTCTCCTCAACAATAGGGTAGCACAACTTGTTGTGGTCTTTTTCTTGTACTTCCTCTACCACTTCATCAATTACATCACATCGGAGCATGGAATGTTCTTCGGGAGGATGTTTCATGGCTTCTTCCAAATTGAACTTGATAGTCTTGTCTCCAACCTCAAAGGAATATGTGACAGTGAAGGCATCTAACTTGAATTTAGAGGTCTTGAGGAAGGGTCTACCAAGTAGAACGGAGAATGAGCTTCTATTTTCTGTTGGAGGCATTTCAAGGATGTACAAGTCAACCAAAAAAAAACCAAATCCTTGATCGCCATAAGTACATCTTCCGCTATTCCTATCACCGTGATCACACTTTTATCGGCTAAGGCAAACCTCGCCGCCGACTTCTTTAATAGAGCTAAATTCAACCGCACATAGATAGAAAGTGGCATGATGCTTACACAAGCTCCCAAGTCACACATACAATCATGAAAAGTGCATCCACCAATACAACAAGACACCAAACAAGGTCTAGGGTCACCACATTTCTTTGGAATAGGTTCCATCAAGGAAGAAATTGAACTACTCAATGATAATGTCTCCAATTCTCCTATCCTATCTTTGTGTGTACACAAGTCTTTCAAAAATTTTGCATACTTTGGAATTTGTTGAATAGCATCAAGAAGTGGTATGGTTACCTCGACCTTCTTGAACACTTGAAGCATGTTCAAATCAAATTCCGGTGTTTTCTTTGCTTTCTTCACCATGGAAGGGAATGGAATAGGAATGGACTCATCTACTATAGTTTTCCTCTTGGGTTCCTTGAGGTTTACTCCTTCTTCCTCATGCCTTTTGTCTACCACCTCTTCTTCATATGGAGCTTCAACGACTACTTCTTCCTCATAAATGTCTTCCATGACCTTTGGAGGTATCTCCTCCAGTGTAGTCTCCGACCGTAGAGTGATGGCGTTGAGACCACCCTTTGGGTTTGGTTGGGGTTGGGATGGAAGGTTAGAAGAACTTGAGGGTTGGTTGGTGTTGTTGTTGGGAGTTGATGGTTGGTTTGACATGACCATATTTGAAAGCATGTTGGTGAGGTTAGCCAATTGAGCGCCCAAGGCATCAAATTAAGCCTTGTTGCTCTCATCTCATTTTTTCATGGCGGCTCTAAGCTCATCAACTTGATTGTTGGAAGATGGAGGAGTTTGGTTGGATTGTTGTCTATGGTTTGGTGCTTGATACTTGGTGTAGTTGTTTTGGTTTTGGTTGGAGTGGCCTTGGTTGGCTTGGTAGTTGGTGTTGTTATGGTGGTATTGGGATGAAGATTGGTTATTGTTGTGGTGAGAAGAAGAGTTGTTCCATCTTTGGTTTTGATTGCTTCTTTGTGCATTATCTCTCCACCCTTGATGTTGGTTACCACCTTGAGGGTAATTGTTTTGGCCTTGAGAATGATAGGGTGGACGGTTGTTGTAATTCACATTGGCTACTACAAGAGCATGTTCCTCTTGAATTTGATGGCATTGATCGGTGTAATGTGTGGTGCTAGAGCACAAACCACAAATCCTAGGAGGGCCTTCAAGTTGAGCAACTGGAGGTGGGGCTTGGACGGCTTGGATGGAGTAGTATTCCTTTTGATCCTTTTGTATTTGTGTAAGTATGGTGGTCATATCCCCAAGTGCTTTGGTTAGGCTTGATTCGGAAGGGGATGGTTCTACCACACCCTTGAGAGGATTACTTCTCACCCTTGTATGTTGTGTAGCCTCGGCAACATCCTTTATCAAATTCCAAGCTTCTCCCTCCGTCTTGTTTTTCGAAAGGGAACCACCACTAGAAGCGGTGAGCAATCTTCTATCTTTCACACAAAGACCTCCGGTGAATTAGCTAATGAGCAAGTAAGTGTTCATTCCATGGTGTGGACAAGATTTCAATAGCCTTTTGAACCGAGACCAATACTCATACAAACTCTATTGGTCTCTTTGCATTATGCCCGAAATCTCCTTCCGGATGTAGTCGGTCTTTTCCGAAGGGAAAAATTTATCTAGAAACTCTCTTCTCAAGAAATCCCAATTAGCCACAATCTCATCTGGTAGCGAATAAAACCATGTCTTCGCTTGCCCTTCAAGAGAGAAAGGGAAGGCAAAAACCATGATAGCCACCTCATCGGCTCCATGCCTTCGAGCCGTATAACAAGCAACTTGAAAATCTCTTAGATGTCGGATGGGGTCTTGACCCGGCAACCCATGATATTTAGGAAGTAGATGTATCAAGCTACTCTTCAATTCAAAGTTCGGATCAAGGTTAGGATACCTTGCTTGCAGCAGTTGAAGTATGATATCCGGAGCTCCTTGCTCATGCAAAGTGATCCGGCGTGGCTCCGCCATGTGTGGCTCACCTGTAGGATGCAAAGATGTATTATTAGTGCCAACAGAAGAATAGGAAGTAGCAGACTCCAAGTCACTCTCGGTACCGCCTAGTGATTCGGTATGTTCCTCAAGAGAGGCCGAAGTACTAGACATATAATCCAACCGTCGTATAGCTTGCCGAGTGTGTAACAAAGTTCTTTCAATCTCGGGATTAAAATCGGCTAAGCTAGAATTCGGTTGAGACCGAGTCATCAAACTTGAGAGTCATAGCACAAATGTAAAAGAAATCTAAACTATAGCTATGTATTGAAAGCAATTAAACTATCTACAATATTCACATATTCACATAACCAATATCAAGGCATATGTTGCAACCATTCTCTGGCAATGGCGCCAAAAATTTGATGTTGCAAGGATTATCGTCGGAATAGAATTTCTCAATGAAAACCGCGTTGGTAGTATAGCTCTACCCAACAACAATCCTCGAGTATCAAATTTAGAAGGGGGATTTATTTGTCACAAGTTCAACCCCAATAGAAATAACCGAAGTATTTAAACCTCGGGTCGTCTCACAAGGAATGGGCAAACATGTGCTTCAACATTGGTTAGAATTTCGGGGTTGTAAGTCATGAGCAAGAAAATAAATAGGAATCTTAACAAGCAAGCAATCTTACAATGCAAGAAACTAATTCAAATAACTAAACAGGACATGAGAAATTCCAAACTAACAAAGTAACATCCAATATGATTCTATTCTAACTAACAAGTAACTATAACTAAGTCAAGTGATTAAGAATTTGGTTTTCAAATAGGAATGATAAAAACAACTCTTAGCTAGGCATGGAAATTGGGGTCACCATCCTTGTCTAATAACCATATCTTGACAATTATGAGGAACCAAACTCATTAAGTCTACTTCTATACTTGAAGTACGTCAAATGGTTTGGTCAACATCAACCCATAAGTTCTAACCTCACTACTAATTGACTTAATAGAAGCTTAGCGTCAATGGCTATCAAATTGACCACTAAGGGCTCCCAAATCATCAAATCCATTAGACCCAATGACTCAAGTTTACCCAATTCCCTTAGCCTAGGCCAAGAGTAAAGAGAACTACTCCATAATCAAGGTAAACAATTCATCGAACACATGGTAAGCATTAACAAAAGACATGTTCCAAATTGCAATTAAATTGAAATTAACAAGTACCTACTAATAATTATCAACATACAATCATCCAAACAACATCAAATTCGCCAAAGGTGTGCGTTCATGAGCCCATGCTAAAGTTTCAATCAATTCCTGCCAATATCCGCGCCAGGAGATTAAGAACATAAATCCAGTAGCCCAAACAAGATGTCCAAATAAGAACATCCATGCCCAGACAGATAAACTATATTGATATTAGATTTGATTTTCAATGATATGATATCGATGTTATCCTATCAATGGAATTTGAAATAAATTCAAAAGCACAGTTAATAATAGAAATCATCAATGTAACATCAATAAGTCAAGATTCACAACATTCATAAAATGGGTATAAAGTGACAATTAACAAGAATTCATGAAACTAACACAAGATCTAAGCAAAATTATACTAAGGAATTCAAATTAAATAATTAAAACTAGTAATTAAGAAGATCCAATTCATAATTCAACAAGGGAAGATCAAATTAAAACTAGATCTAGAGAGGAACAAGGGTTTCTCTCTCTAGAAGAACAAAGAACCAAAAACTAGCTAAAATTGTGTCTTAGTGTAAAATGATTGATCCCCCCTTTCCCTAGCATCCTTGGGTCTTTTCCATGCAGAAACAGCTTGAATTTGGGCCTGATGAGCCTCAGAAATCGTCAGGCACAATTTCATTTAATGAGGTCATGTGCAGCTTCCCGCGCGTGCGTGCGCGCCGATTGCTTTTGTGATCCACGCGTGTGCGCTAAGTGCACGTGCGCGTTGATAGAAATTCCTCTGATCCGCGTGGATGCGTCCATCCTTGCGCACCACTTCCAGCCATCCTCATCCACGCGTGCGCGTGGAGTGCGCATGCGCGCCAATGTTGAATTTCCCAAAATTCAAATCTTCATGTTCCTTCCTCTTGTGTATGCTTTCTTCCTCTCTTCTAGGCCGTTCCTACCCTATAATTTCTGAAATCACTCAACAAACACATCACGGCATCAAATGAAAATAGAAGAGGATTAAAATATGGCAATTTTTAAGGCAAAATAAGCATGTTTTTCATCATGGAGCAATATTAGGAAGGAAACACAAAACCATGCAATTCTTGTGAATAAGTGCGGAAAATATTGACAATATCCCCTAAATTCTACACAATATAAACCACAAAATTGGAGTTTATCACGTACGCATCCCACATGCCTACGCGTCACCCTCAAAGTTGCGCGACCCACGCGTACGCATGCCGTACGCGTACGCATCGCATGCGACGCACAAATAAACCTGTTCAGCGCCAGATTTCAATTACCCTCTCCTCCAATCCTAATTCTTTTTCATTCCTACTTCTTTCTTCTTTCTTTCTTCTTCCTTCTTCCTTCCTTATTCTTTCTTATTCTCTACTATTTTCTTCCTCCCTTTTTCATCTTCTACCTCAGGTTATTTTCTTCCTCCCCTCTACTCTCTCTTTCATTCATTTTTTAATTATTCCATTTAATTATTTTTCTTTCTTCTAAATTTTTCTTTTAGCTTATTTATTCATGGTTTCTTTTTCTTTCTTTTTCATGCATTTTTATGTTGGTATTGGAGCTTTATTTGGATGTTACCTTCTTTTATTTGAACTTGTGGATACTATGAGGGGTCATTTGACAATTGACATGTAATTTTGGCCCTCATATACATTTGGATACATTATTTTCATTCCTATTATAACTTGCACACCACATGTTTGTGAAAAAGCACTTATGGCATTTTGAATCCTATTTTATTTTACTCTTACACTTTAATGCCCCTTCTTCACAACACTTGCCATCCACATGTAGTGAGATTATCATTCACAATTGTCATCATACAAATGCTCTTTAATTTGGCACATTTAATAATTGATGCTTGAGTTATGCTTCTCATGCCTATTACTTGCATGCTTTTATCCTCTTGCATCTAATTCATATTGATTGCCTTCTTGCTCTTAATTGATGTCTTACCTACATGTTATAGCTACCATGTATTTAAGCTATTATTTTTCCTTTGGCATTCACTATCACTTGGAATTTTCTCCTTTCGGTTCTTTAGCTATCTATATTTAACATTCTCCCTCTTTTCTTCTTCTTTAGGCATGGATAACAAGAAAGGAAAAGAGAAGGCCACTGACAAGACACCGGCAAAGAGAGGAACCAAGAGAGCTCCGGCTAAGGCGCCACCATCTACTAGCGTCAAGCTGCCAACAAAGCGGGTGAAGAGGATCATTAAAGTTGATGAAGCAGAAAAAGCCTTTCCCGCCCGGGATTCCACACGGTTCACTAACCGTTATTGCGAATAGATGTTCCCCATCCTGGCTGAGAGGAACTACAACAATGAACATCTACTCATTATTCCAACACACTTTGTTGATTTTGTGGAGCCCTGAATCGAGAGGAGGCGGTGGGAATTTTTGAGGAGGCAGCCGCGGGTGGCCAACTTATCATGGATAGTTGAATTCTACTCCAACTTCTACTCGCCTACTCTGCAGACTGTCTATGTCTGTCAGTAGCAAGTCCCTGCCTCCGAGAGTGCCATACAGAGAGTACTGGACCTTCCACCTAGTCCCGAGGGATTGGATGCATATCAAGAAGCCTCTCTTAAGCGCCAGATGTATCAGTTCGACTGGGATAGCGTCCTTGGAGTTATAGCCCAACCTGGCAGCACTTGGATCTATGGGCAGCATCGGTCAAAACCCAAGAGCATCTCAGCCCAGTCACTTACCTTGGAGGCTCACGTGTGGGCACAGATTATGTCCCACTATATCTTTCCGAGCACTCACGAGTCGACCTTCACAGTAGACATAGCTGTTCTCATCTGGTGCATCCTGACAGAGCAACCACTCAACCTGTCCCGTCACATCTGGCAAGCAATGGGACATGTACAGATTACGAGTAACATGCCTTTCCCTACCTTGGTTTCAGATTTAGTCTCTGTAGCAGGTATGTCCTATCGGGCAGGAGACATAAAGGTCTTGATCCCCAGGGTCGACCAGTATGTCCCAAATGGGAAGTACATCAGGCCACCAGTTTCCTCTATGAGCAGGCCTTCCGGCCCATCTTTGGATTCTCCCCCTTCTTCTACTCCACCATCATCCACACCACAGACATCATCCACCCATCAGATGTTCCTTAAGATCCTTGAGAGATTCGACCAGCAAGACCGGCGGATGGAGCAAATGGAGCGCCGTAACAAGCATCGATACAACTACCTGAAGAAACTCATAGTTGGTACTCACCCACCTCCAGAACAGAAGGACACCCCGGACTCCCCTTCATCCAGTAGCACAGGGAGCCATGGCGAACTAGATAGTGAAGGCGATGCTTCCAGCCCTACCTTGCTCCTTACTGATGGCACGGTGGACCGTGCCAAGGCTTAAGTGTGGGGAGGTCAGTCCTTGACTTTCGGAGGTAATTTCTCTCTCTTAACACCAACATTATAGTTTTTCTCTTGTTAGATAAAATAGATTGCATGATAATAATTGTTTGCATGTATGTTTTGTTTGGTTAAAGTAATGAGTTTCTTTTCAAGACCCTATTTTATAGTATTTCACTAATTTAAATTGAAAATTTTTGTTGAACTTGTTTGAAGATTGTAATTTGGAGCATGGTTTATAGCTAAGAACACACAACCTGTGAGATTTGAGCTTAATTATATGGTTACATTATTTAACCATAATATTTTATTCTTGTGTGTTTTCTTCCCTATGATTGCAATCTATAGTTTGTTCAATTCTATATGTCCATTGTTTAGTGTACTTGCATGCATACATATGATTGAGGCCATCATTTGTTATTAGCTCACTTATCCCAAATAGCCTATCATTTCAATTACCTTTGTTTGCCACTTTGAGCCTTTTAATCCCCATTTGTTCTTTATATTACCACATCACTAGCCTTAAGCGGGAAAAAATAATTAATTACCTTATTTATATATTTGGTTAGCTTAAGATAGTGTGTTAACTAAGTGTGGGGAATTATGGAAAACCTGGGTTAATGGAAATGTGTTGTGTTTTTACTTTATTTAAATATTGAGAATATGAGTGCCTACTCATGTGAAACCAGAAAAACCATATGCATTGAAATGTTATATTTGCTTTCATGTTCATTATTTCTACCTTAAAGAAAAAAAAGAAAAAAAGAAATTTTTTATTTTACAGCATAAATAAATAAATAAATAAATAGGGGACAAAACTACCCCAAGGTTAAGTTTAATAAAAGATAAATGCATATGTGGTGAAATTAAAGAAAAGTTTGATACATGAGTATGTGATGCAAAAGTGGAAATTTTGGGTAGCTAGGCATGATTTTAGAATTACATAGAGTGTGTGTGTGTGTTAGGTGAGAGCTTAAGTTAGTCAAAGATTCATATTATAGCTCACTTGGCCATACATATATCCTCACCCTTACTTTAGCCCCATTACAACCTTGAAAAGACCTCATGATATTTGCATTAGTATACTAAATATTTGTTGATTGGTTAGACGAAGAACAAGTTTTAGAAAGCATGACTAGAGAAGAATAGAGTGATCAACCCTAGACACTTGAGAGATTAGAGTGCATATATAGTTATACACTACCAGTGACAGTTCAATGCTTGATCCTATGTTCCCTGCTTTCATGAGCTATCTTCTTACACGTTTACTTGTCTTTACTGTATGATTTGAAGTAGTGAAATCAGATTTATGTTTGTCTTGGAGAACTTGTTTATTTTTAACCAAGTAGGCAGAAACATCTTAGCATATAGTTGCATTCATATATAGGTTGCATCTCATGAGTCTTTCTTTCCCCCATTCATTCCTTTTGTCTCCTTGAGCTTAGCATGAGAACATGCTAATGTTTAAGTGTGGGGAGATTGATAAACCACTATTTTATGGTTTATCTTGTGTTGATTTGAGTAGTTTCTATCAAGTTTTTGCACACTTATTCATACAATTTACATGATTTTACAATTCCTTCCTAGTTTTGTTCTATGATTGAAAACTTGCTTCCTAAGCCTCTAGATTATATATTTTCAACCCCCCTTTATACCATTTGATGCCGTGATCCGTATGTTAAGTGTTTTCAGGCTATATAAGACAGGAATTGCTTAGAGGATGGAGAAGAAGCTTGCATAAATGGAAGGAGCAAAAGAATTAAAGGAGATAACCAGCGAGGAGCGACGCATGCGCGTACCTGACGCGTGCACGTCATTTGGAGATTTGAACAGCGACGCGTGCGCGTACCTGACGCGTACGCGTGACTGACGCGTACGCGTGACATGCGCCACGTACAGAAAATGCAGAAGACGTTGGGGGCGATTTTGGGCTGAGTTTGGACCTAGTTTTCTGCCCAGAAACACAGACTAGAGCCAAGGGACAAGCAGAGACTCAATACACATTCTCATTCGGATAGTTTTGAGTTTTTAGATTGGAATCTTACAGAGAATATACTACCTCCTCTAGGTTTCCTTCACCTTCATAGTTTTTAGGATTTTATGCTTTTAATTTGGATATTGAGAAGAGTTACTACCTCCATTGAAGTTTCCATTATTCTAGTTTGTTTCCTTATTCCTCTACTCTTTTAAATTACCTATTAACCCTGTTCAGATATGGATGTTTATGTTTTTGGAATTTATTAATGTAAAGAACTATTTTTACCTTTAATTAATTTCTGTTATTATTTTATTTGAATTTCTATGTCTTCTCTTTATTCCCTTTATATGTCTATAAGAATGGTTTTCATGTCAATGGAGTAGACTCCTAACTTGACTTGGGAGTTGGTTAAAAGGAGACCCTTGAGTTGAAATACTCAAGTGTTAATTGGGAATTGGAAGTTGTTGGTTGGCTCTCTAGTCTCTGACTCTAATCCTTCCTTAGGAGAGGATTAGGACTTGGGATTCAGATTTGGTTAGTTAGTTACTTGACTTTCCTTTATCAGGTAAGGGATAACAAAGTAGAACAACAGTCTCTTACTATTACACTTGGAAAAATTCAACAAGGATAGAACTTCTAATTAATCTTCTCCCGGTCAAGGCTTTTATTTTGATTATATAAATTCTCTCATTAATCTTCATTGCTTTAATTTACAATCATTTACTTTTCTGTTCTCCAACTCTTAAATTTTCCCGGAAAACTCCTGATCAATAAAATAGCACTCTTTTGTCAACTCATTGGGAGATGACCTGGGATTTCTACTCCTAGTATTTTATTCTCAATTTGTGATAATTCTTTCTAAATTAATAAACAGAATTTTTGTCGGTTAAGAACTGTACTTGCAACGTTATTTTCTCTATAAATTCTTAATCGTCAATTTTTCGCCACGTCACTTGTCCTCAAGCAACCAAAAACAATATAGGACCAAGGAAGAGAAAACACAACAGATTAGAGTTATCAATCATATGCTCAAATCTAATTACTGAATGGAGATATTAATACTCTATTTTTGAATAGCTTTGGCATCTCAGTATCCTTTGAAACTCAGAAGCATTGGCATCCCTTAGAACTAGAACTCGGATGATATTATTGATTCTCTTCTTTAGGTTCTTGTTGATTCTTGAACACAACTTTTATTTCTTTTGGTTCTTTGCACCTTTGAGCCTAGCCGTGACTCTAAGTGTTTTATTTTCAAGTTTAGTTTGATACATAAATACCACAAGCACTTAACTGGGGGAACCCTTTGGATTTGACTTTTTATTTGCTTATACTCCCAGACAGTGGTGCTCAGAGCCTTAGGCGTACTCTTTAACAGCATTTGGTCATGACTTTAAATGTTTAGTCTCAAGGGTTACTTGACACTTTCACACCACAAGCATTTAGTTAGGGAAAACCACTCTTTTGAGCTTTTAGATTAATTTTGACCCTCCTAACAATTGATGCTCAAAGCCTTGGACCTTTTTCTTTTGATTTTTCTTTATATTTTCAATTTTCTTTTTGTTGTTTCTTTTGCTTCAAGAATAAATCTTTTTCTTATTTCAAAGAATCAATAATATTTCTCTAATTTGTTCCTCAAGAACCAATACACTCAACTTCAACATCAAATATGCACAATTAAATCATACATTCAGAAAATAGAGATAAGGCCACCATATCAAAGCAACTAGAATACAAGATATAAATAGAACTCGAATTCTCATGTATTTTATTATTACTTTTTTTCTTAAAACTTTATTTTAAGTTTAATGGGAGATACATGAGACATCTTTCAAAAATAACTGAAAATTTTCAAAATTACTACTAAACTAGAAAGTAGGGAATCCTAGAAGTGATAATGTAACTCAGAATGGAAAAACAAAAAATAGAATAAAGTACTGAAAACAGAGATAGGATAAGGGAGATGAAACTCAACCACCTCAGTCATGGTGGCTGCTGCTCTCTTTGGAGGATCCTTTCTGGTGCTTCAACTCTTCCAATTCGTGCCCTTGCTTCTTTTGCTCCTCAGTCAGGTTATGAAGAACGAGAGACTAGCCCCTGCGTTCTTCTTTCAATCGGTCCATAGTGGATATCAACTGTCTAATGGATACTGCTAGTTAAGTCCAGTATTCATGTGGAGGGATGCTTTGTTCTTGAGGCCACTTAGGCTGCTTCCTCTTAAGAGGGGGGATTGGCTTCGAAATTGGTGCTTGAGCGAGTTCTCTAGTGTGCTCCATGCTCTTCTTGGTGATCGGGTTGTCCATTGCAATAAATATATCTCTATCAATCTGGACTTTGGCCTTTTAACACAAGCAAGAGATGAGATGGGAAAAAGCCAGCCTAAAGAGGGTTGAGGTCTTTGCTGCGATCTTATACATCTCTAGAGAGATCAACTGATGAACTTCCACTTCATTGCCAAGCATAATACAGTGGATCATCACAGCTCGCCTCACAGTGACTTCAGAGCAGTTGCTAGTGGGGAGGATGGAGCGCTGAATGAACTCTAGCCATCCTCTAGCAACTGGCTTGAGATCATTCATTCTCAATTGGAATGGTGGACCCCTAGCGTCCTTCTTCCAATGTGCTCTGGGAGGCTTATGTCCTTGAAGACTTGATCCAATCTTGGATCGGCTTGTATCCTCCTATTGAAAGAGTGAGGGTTCATCTTTGGATGGAGGTAGCTTAAAGATTTCTCTCACTTTTTCCATTCCGAACTGCAGAGTCCTTTCTCGGACCATGGTGCACCATAATTTAAACTCGGGGTGCTCTTTCTTTTTTTTTTTGTCTGTCATCCATAGATTTGCATAAAATTCTCGAACTTTCAGAACTCTGACTTCAGTCATGGGGTTGGCCAGAATTTTCCATCCCCTAATTTGAATTTGCTCTTGAATTTCTGGGTATTCATCAGCCTTCAATTCGAATTTTACTTCCGAAATCACCTTCTTCTTGCTAATGACAGTGTAGTAATGTTCCCTATGAAGCTTGGAGTAAAATCGGTGGAGCTTGTAAGCTACTGTTGAGGGAGCTCTTTCTATTTTCTCTCTTGAGGATGATTCCCCAGCCTTTGGTGCCATGAAAAGTGAAAAAGCAGAGCGTCCCCAACACCAAACGTAAAAATTTTGTTTGTCCCTGAACAAAGAGAGAAGAAAAAAATAAGATAGGAAGCAAGGTGAGAAGAAGAGAAAAGATGAGGGCGAATGTGTGTGCGAAGTGAAGGAAGGTTGCGGATTTATAAGTGTGGGGGGTATAAATTCGGTTATGGGAGAGGTGGTGGAGGGATTGGAATGGATTTTTGATTTATGGAGAGGTGAGGTTGAAAAATATGATTAGGATTTATGAAGATATGATAAAGATATAATGGGAATTCGGGGGGAGTTTTATAAAGGAGAAATAGTGGTGGAAATAAAAAAGATACGATGTGATAAGATAAGATATGAGTGAAAAGGAGGAGATTTTATTGGACTAGTCAACCCGGTTTGTGAGGAAGCCCCTCTCACGGCGTTGAACACCAGTTTGGCGTTTAACGCAGAGAGTGGTTTTTTTTAGAATGAGTGTGGCGTTCAATGCTAAGAATGGGTGTTGAACGCCCTAGGGGGACCAAAAGTTGGTCCTAGTTGCCTCCCAATTGGACGTTAAACATCCAACATTGTATTCCCCCTGGGCATTGAATGCCAGATCTGGCGTTCAACGCCAGCATGGGGTCTCCTCCAGGGTATTTTGTTTCTCCTACTGTGCTTTTCTATTCCTGTTCTGAGTGCTAGACATGATCACAAACATTACAAAAGTAAGATAAACTATGAGAATAAATAGAAAATAACTGCATATGAAATCAAACTCGAATAAATGAAAACAGAACAAAAGAGTGTGAAAATAAACTATAGGATACATATGGTTGGGTTGCCTCCCAATAAGCGCCTCTTTACTGTCATTAGCTTGACATCCACAGTTGTCATGTCAGTAAGAGAATGGCTTGCCCGCGAACCATCTCATCCCCTAGGTAGTGTTTTACTCTTTGGCCAGTGACTATGAATATTCTATCTGAATATCTGTTTTGAAGTTCCACATGACCATAGAGTGACATCCCAGTGACCACAAAGGGTCCTGTCCATCGTGACTTGAGCTTCCTAGGGAAGAGCTTGAGCCTAAAATTGAAAATTAAAACCTTCTGGCTAGGCTTGAAGACTTTGGAAGCTATCTCCCTATCATATCATTTCTTTGCCCTTTCCTTATAAACTTTAGCGTTCTCATAGGCATTATAACGGAACTCATCTAGTTTATTTAGTTGGAGCAATCTTTTCTCTCCTGCAGCGTTGGCATTGAAGTTTAGGAATCTCGCTGTCTAGTACACTCTATACTCCAACTCCACTGGCAGATGACATGCTTTACCAT
Source organism: Arachis hypogaea (assembly GCF_003086295.3). NCBI lineage: Eukaryota > Viridiplantae > Streptophyta > Magnoliopsida > Fabales > Fabaceae > Arachis > Arachis hypogaea. The sequence continues at coordinate 116,646,628 of NC_092052.1, read as the reverse complement.
AGACTAGTTGATAAGGAGACATTCCAATAGGGGTCTTGAAAGCTGTCCTGTACGTCCAGAGAGCATCATCAAGCTTCCTTGCCCAGTCCTTCCTGGAGGTACCCACTGTCTTCTCCAAGATTCTTTTGAGTTCCCTATTTAAGACCTCAACTTGTCTACTTGTCTATGGATGGTAGGGGGTTGCCACCTTATGACAGACTCCATACCTCTGCAGAATTGAGTCCAGCTGTTTATTGCAGAAGTGGCTACCTCCATCACTGATCAATGTCCTTGGGACACCAAACCTGCTAAAAATAAATTTTTGTAGGAATTTCAGCACAATTCAAGTGTCATTAGTGGGTGACTCTATCGCCTCAACCCATTTGGGCATGTAGTCTACAGCCACCATAATGTACATGTTTGAGTATGAGGGTGGAAAAGGTCCCATAAATTCTATCTCCCATATGTTAAATAACTCAATCTCCAGGATCCCTTGTTGTGGCATTTCATGATTGTGAGGGAGGTTTCTAGCTCTTTGACACTTATCACAGTTTCTCACGAATTCCCGAGAGTCCTTGAAGAGGGTTGGCCAGTAGAACCCGCTCTGAAGGACCTTGGTGGCCGTTCTCTCTCCTCCAAAATGTCCTCCATACTCAGAATCGTGACAATGCCAGAGAATCTGCTGGGCTTCCTCCTCTGAGACACATCAATGCATGATCATCCCATCTGAGCACCTCTTAAAGAGATAGGGTTCATCCTGATTTAAGAAAATTGTCGTGTCGGTATAGAATTTCACACAAAATAAATGAACTCTCGTTGCAAGTATAGTTCTACACCAACAAACAATCTTCCCAATCAAAAGTTTGGTTTTGTCACAAGTACAAACCCCAAATGAAAATTAACCGAAGTATTTAGACCTCGGGTCGTCTCACAAGGAATTGCAATGAAGTGCTTAATTATTGGCTATGAAGATGCAAGGGGGGTTTGATTTTTGTATTTTTGCAAGAAATTTAAATGACAAGAAAAGTAAAGAGATCAATTAAAAAAGCAAGTAATAAAGAGAGACATTCATGGCAAGGGTTGAGATCATAGGCTTTCTATCCTAGTCATACAATGATTAATTCATCTTATTTAGTCAACTCCAACAAATGGAAGAAGGTATCATGTCATCTTCACATAGGGAGAATGTCAAACAAGACTAATCAATCATATCACAATAATAACAAGAATCTATCTCATTTCGTCATCCCCAACGATGGAAGAAGGTGTAAGTTATGTTCCATGAGAGAAAGTCAAACAAGACTAGTTAATCTCAAATCAAAATTTCTAATCAACTCACTAATTAAATTAGCAAAAGATTAGAGTCATTGAAAATGATATTAACTAACAATTCTAGATCACCAACATAGGCTGGGTTTTCATGACTCAAGATTGCCCAATTACTCTTCCCAAGCCAAGAATGCTCTAAATCTACTCTAAAGTCCAACCAAACATTTTATCAAACACTTGGTGGGTACAAATGGAAAGCATAGTAAAAATGCAAGAATAATAAATCTACTAACTACCAATTGCAAGAAAAGTAAATCAACAACTCAAATCAACAATTAAAAGAAACATCAAACATTAAATTTTATCAAATGTAAACAAGATCCAACAAGAGTTCATGAACATAAAAGAGGTATAAAAGTAAAATTGATACTACAAATCATGAGAATGAAAGAGTAGAAGCATGAAATCATAAAGAAAACAAGATGAAAACATGTAATTGAACCTAAATCTAGAAGAGATTAACCTAACCTAATTCTAGAGAGAAGAGGGAGCTTCTCTCTCTAGAAACTAACCTACATGATGCTAATGCTACAAAACAATTGCTCTCCCCTTACCCAAGCTTGAATTCTGCATGAAATAGCATCAGAAATGAGTTGGGTTGGGCCCAAAGTGCTTCAGAAATCGCTGGGACCGATTTCACTTTAGTGGGCCACGAGCAGCATCAGTGCGCACGCGTACATGGCGCATGCGCGCCCCTAAACGCGAAGCAATATATGGCAAATTTTATATCATTTTGAAGCCCCGGAAGTTAGCTTTCCAACACAACTAGAACCACCTCATTTGGACCTCTGTAGCTCAAGTTATGGTCGATTGAGTGCGAAGAGGTCAGACTTGACAACTTTACGGTTCCTTCATTTCTTCATGAGTTCTCCCACTTTGCATGCTTTTTCTTCATTCCTTCAATCCAATCTTTGCCTTCTAGATCTGAAATCACTTAACAAACATATCAAGGTATCGAATGGAATTAAAGTGGATTAAATTTATCTGTTTTAAGGCCCAAAAAACATGTTTTCACATTTATGCACAAATCAAGGGAGAATTGCAAAACCATGTTATTTCATTGAATAAATGTGAGAAAAGTTGATAAAATCCCCCAAATTAACCACAAGATAAACCACAAAATTGGGGTTTATCAAATCTCCCCACACTTAAAGCAAGCATGTCCTCATGCTAAGAATAAAGAAGGACAAGAAAAAGGGTATGAACATTTATTCAATGCAAATAAACTATATAAACCTATCTATATGCATACAACTAAATGCAATATGATTCTACCTACTTAGTTAAAAGTAAATCAATATCCAAGAACATATATAAGCAAGTAGGGCAAAGGTCATATGACGACTCACAAACTCTACCAATTCAAACATCAAAATGAAGTGCAAATAGACTTGCAAGAAGAAAAGCTCATGAAAGCCGGGAACAATGAATTGAGCATCGAACCCTCACCGGAAGTATATCCGCTCTAGTCGCTCAAGTGTATAGGGTCGATTCACTCAATTCTCCTATACTCATGCTTTCTAAGATTTGTTTTTCATATAACAATCAATAATTATTCAATGCATGCATACATTCATCATGAGGACTTATTCATAGGTTGTAATGGGGCTAGAGTGAAGGTAGGGATGTATATGGTCAAGTGAGCTTGAAATTTGAACCTTTGATTAGACTAAACTCTCACCTAACACATGTAACAACCTATACAATTCTAATACACAACCTAGCTACCCATGATTCCCACTTTTTCACATACTCATGCATTCTCTTTAATTCACATTCCATATGCATTGATTTTTATTGAACTTTACCTTGGGGCATTTTTGTCCCCTTTTTATTTCTTTTTCTCTTTTTTTTCTTTTTCTATTTTTTTCTTATATATATATATATGTTCTTTTTCTTTTTCTTTATCATTTTTTTCTTTCTAAAGTATATACAAACTTATCAATGCATATGGTTTTACATATAGTGCATGAATATGTACCCAATTTCCAATATTTCCAACAAAAATAAAAATTATACTTTTACCTCTCAATCAATGTCCCAAGTTTCCCATACCCAAATGATAAACACTCTCACTAACCTAAGCTAATCAAAGATCCAAATTAAGGACATTTATTATTTTTTGCTTATGGGTAGTGATGTGCTAAGATAAAGAACAAAAGGGATTAAATAGGCTCAAATTTGGCTAACAATGGTTGATGAAAGGTAGGCTATTTGGGTAAGTGAGCTAAATGAAATGATGGCCTCAATCATATAAATGCATGTATACATGGAATAATGGACATAAAGAATCAAACAAATCAAAGATTACAATTATAGAAAGAGAATAATGCACACAAGAATGGAAATAAGTAGTTATATGATGTAACCACACAATTTGGCTCAAAACTCACATGCTTGTGTTCTTAGCTCAAAAACCATGTTCCAAAATAAATTTTTCAAGCAAGTTTGTCACAAATTTTTTTTTTCAAATTGGTAGGGTGCCCTAAAAATAATTTTTCTTGGAAAAGAAATCATCACGCTAACCAAGTAGTCCTAACATAAAAAGAAATGGTGAAATATGTACAAATTCTAACTAACATGCAATCTATCATGCAATGCAACAACTAATCTAAAAAAGACAAAAATTAAAAATTGGTGTTGAAAAAGGAAGTTGTTACCCATGGAGGTCGGTCGGATGACCTTCCCACACTTAGAAATTTGCACCGTCCTCAGTGCATGCAAAGAAGAGCAAGGTGGACGGGTTGCTACAATTGATGATCTCCTTCAAAAGGTTGTGCGGGTGAACTTGTTTGTTGCCCCATTAGAAGCTTTTCCATCCCTTTCCTTCTTGGTGGCCAACCTAAAAATAAAGAAAAAGAAAGAAAATTAAGCCTACAACAAAGATATGAAAGCAATAAAACATAGGCGGGGCTAATGCCAAATAAGAATAGGGTCCTCACTACATGGTAGCTACAACATGTGAGTGAAAAAGCAATTCAAGCAAAGGCAAATTAACTAACACTTGATGCAAGAGTAAAGTCAAAGCATGAAGAGCACTCAAAAGCATCAAGTTCAACTAAAAAGAGTGGGTCATGAAAGACATGTAAGCTCATATCAATGCACAAAGGATACAAGGATCATCAAGGGTTAAGCATTGATTTAGAAATTTCATTACCCATCAATATCAAACAAGTCAAGAAGCACCAAGATTAATCAAGAGATTCTCAACAATTGAGTAAGAAAATTCAACACTATTATTCAAATAAGAAGCTCAAAAAATAAAGTAAGAACAAGCTATAAAAACAAAGTGAAAATGCGAAGAATAAAAGTATGCGAATGCAATGGACAAAAGAAAATTGAATATGAGAAAAAAAACACTTTTCTTTTAACCGGCGAGGACGCGTCATGCACGCTCACGCGCCGATGCGCAGTTGGCCAAAGGACACGTATGCGCCAGGTACGCGCACACGTGGGTTGCAGGCACAAAATAGGCACAAACTGGGCATAACTCTCTGGAACATGTACCAGGAGGGCAGGTAGCGCTATCGGCGCGCACGTGCAAAGCGTGCGTGCGCGTGCATTGCGCAATTAGCTTTAAGGACGCGTACGCGCTAGGTGCGCACACGCGCGGGTGGTTTGTGCTTCAAGCATGGTGCTGGCGCAATGTAGGCGCAACTCTTGGGTCAATGTATGGAGGGATGAGATCTTTCAATCCACGCGTTCGCGCACATGACGCGCCCGCGTGGATGGTCGAAAATGATTGAGGCGCGTACAGGTGCGTGCACGCGCGGGTTGGTGCTCTATTTTTCAAAATTTTTCCATGTTCTTGCACTAATCCAAGCATTTCAAACCTCCAAACAGCTATCCAAACACTATAAAACCTTATTTAACATATTAGACTACCAAATAGACTCAACAAACTACTCTAAATATGAATTTAAACTAATTCTACCAATATTTACAAAAGAGAAAATGAAAAGATATTACCATGGTGGGGTGTTTCCCACCTAGCACTTTTGTTTATTATCCTTAAGTTGGACATATGGTGAGCTCCTCTTAAGGTGGCTTGTGCTTGAAGCTATCCTTGAACATCCACCAATGCTTGAGTCTCCAATAAGCTCCATTCTTCAATTTTAGTATCTTCAAGCTTTGATGGAGTTCTTCACAAATCATGAGCTCCCAAATTTGATTCTCCTTGTGCGATCCGGGATCCCACACTTTGTTTTGACACCCGTCCTTAATTTGGTCATCATTATTCCATCCGGGTGGCATAACCTTAGAATTCTCAAAGAAGCTTCCAAACAACCTCCTAGACCCATGCCATTTGATTTTACACCAACCATTGCCATTCAACTTCGAGTATGCAACCATCATGAACTTAGAGTGATGTGTCCAACCACTACACAACTCTCTCCTACTCTTGACTCTACAAAGAGCTCTAAGTTGACCATCATTTTCAATCAAACCATATTCAAATGAGAAAGTAAAGCTTAGGGATAAGAATTTTACCCACTTGAATGTTGTGTTGGATGGTAACTTGGAAGGGGGACCTCCCCACACTTAGCCAATGCGAGGTCTATGCCCTTGTGCTCCTCCTTGACTACCTCCACCTCTTTGCAAGCTTCTTCAATTTCAATTCCTTGCTCACCAACTTCTTCTATACACCCTTCATTGCTCAAACCATGTGTTGGAGGTTGTGCACGGTCCTCCTTGTCATCAATTTCATAGCACATGAGGGAGATTCATCAATTCCAAAAGACTCATTAGTTGGTTTGGAATCATTTTCAATGATGGAGCTTACTTCTTGCTCAACCTCCTCCTCTTGGTGGCTTTCTTCCAATTCAATATCTTCTTCATTGCTTACCAAGGGTATGGGAGGTGAGGTATCTTCTTCCTTACCCTCTATGTCAAGCCCAATTGGAGAGGATTCAATTGTAGATAGGAACTCCTTAATGATTGAATCCATCTCTTGGTCAACCTCTTCAAATGCTTCAACCACTTCTTCCGGCTCAATTATCTCGACTTCCTCCCCTTGCGGCAATCCTTGTTTCACCCATTCTTCTACACCTTGAAGCTCTAAACTCACTCCCTCACTATGCTCCTTGATTGCTACTCCACATTGAACAATGGAAGTTCCTTGATCGCATAGGCTTAGGCGGGAGGAGACCATATATTGCTAACGGCTTCCGCTAGGATAGCCATCTTGGTTTCTAGCTCCTTAAACTCCTTTTGGTTCTCTTCTTGCCTCTGAATGTAAGAGCTAACATATTCTTGGAGAGAATCATCCATTGGAGGTAGTGTGGAAAAAGAAGGTTCATTGTTTGGGAAGGACGTTTCATAATTGGAAGTTGGTTCATCTTGGTAAGGGTATGGAGATGGTGTATATTGAGGTGGTTCTTGAGAGTAATTGTGTTGGAATGGTGGTGGTTCCATGTATGGTTCATATGGTTCATAAGGTGGTTGGTTTGGTGGATAAGGATTAGGGTCATGTGGAAGTGTTTGGTGGTAAGGGACTTGTGAGTAAGGTGGTTCAAAACCATGTTGAAGGGGTGGTTCATAGGCATGTAGTGGTGGTTGTTGACAATTACAATAAGGGTCACCACATCCATTAGATTGATATGCATTAGGATTAGAATTATACCTATAAGAAACTAGAGGTTGTTGTTGCCAAGAAGGGTGATCAATCCTTCGAGGCTCCTCCCACCTTTGATTGTTCCATCCTTGATGCACATCTTTATTGTAGCTCCCATTTCCTACAACATAATTTGAACCAAACTCATAGCCAAAGTGGTGAGAATTCATAACAGCAAGTAAAAACAAAAGCTACCAAGAATAAGCAACAAGTCCTAAGCCTAAGAAAAACTAACAAACAAGCAAAAAGGCAAACATATTCACATATTCACAATAGCCAATAACATAACACCATTGCAACTCCCCGGCAACGTGCCATTTTGATTTAAGAAAATTGTCGTGTCGGTATAGAATCTCATCAAATGAATGAATTCTCGTTGCAAGTATAGTTCTACACCAACAAACAATCCTCCCTATCAAAAATTTGAGTTGTCACAAGTACAAACCCCAATGAATTTATAACCGAAGTATTTAGACTCCGGGTCGTCTCACAAGGAATTGCAATGAAGTGGTCAATTATTGGCTATGAAGAATAGGGGGTTTGATTTGATAAGAGGACAAGAAATTAAATGGCAAGAAAAGTAATTCAAACAAGCAATTAAAGAAAGCAATTAATAAAGAGAAGCATTCATGGCAAGGTTTGAGATCATAGGCTTTCTATCCTAGTCATACAATGATCAATTCATCTTATTTAGTCAACTTCAACAAATAGAAGAAGGTATCATGTCATCTTCACATAGGAAGAATGTCAAACAAGACTAATCAATCATATCACAATAATAAACAAGAATTTATCTTATTTCGTCATCTCCAATATTGGAAGAAGGTATAAGTTATCTTCCATGAGAGAAAGTCAAACAAGACTAGTTAATCTCAATCCAAATGTCCTAATCAAATCACTAATTGGATTAGCAAAAGATTAAAGTAAATGGAAATAATATTGACTAACAACTCTAGATCACCAACATGAGTTGGGTTTTCATGACTTAAGATTGCCTAACTACTCTTTCCAAGCCAAGAATGCTCAAAGTCTACTCTAAAGCCCAACCAAGTATTTTGTCAAACACTTGGTGGGTGTATAAGGAAAGCATGGTAAATATGCAAGAATAGTAAATTCTACCAACTACAAATTGCAAGGAAAGTAAATCAACAACTCAAATCATCAATAAAAGAAACATCAAACATTAAATGTCATTAAATGTAAACAAGATCCAACATAAATGTTCATAGACATAAAAGAGACATAAAAGTAAAATTGACAAAAGAACTAAGAAGAATAGAGTAGTAGAAACAAGAAATTGGAAAGGAAACAAGATGAAATCAAGAAATCATTCCTACATCTAAGATGGATTAACCTAACCTAATTCTAGAGAGAAGAGGGAGCTTCTCTCTCTAGAAACTAACCTACATGATGCTAATGCTACAAACAATTGCTCCCCCCTTGCCCAAGCTTGAGTTCTGCATGAAATAGCATTATAAATGAGTTGGGTTGGGCCCAAAGTGCTTCAGAAATCGCTGGGGGTGATTTCACTTTAGTGGGCCATGAGCAGCATCGGCGTGCACGCGTACATGGCACGTGCGTGCCCCTAAACACAAAGCAAAATATGGAAATTTTATATCATTTCGAAGCTCCGGATGTTAGCTTTCTAACGCAACTAGAACCGCCTCATTCGGACCTCTGTAGCTCAAGTTATGGTCGATTGAGTGCAAAGAGGTCAGGCTTGACAACTTTACGGTTCCTTCATTTCTTCATGAGTTCTCCCACTTTGCATGCTTTTTCTTTATTCCTTCAATCCAATCTTTGCCTTCTAGACCTGAAATTACTTAACAAACATATCAAGGTATCGAATGGAATTAAAGTGGATTAAATTTATCTATTTTAAGGACCAAAAAGCATGTTTTCACATTTATGTACAAATCAAGGGAGAATTGCAAAACCATGCTATTTCATTGAATAAATTTGAGAAAAGTTGATAAAATTCCCCAAATTAATCACAAGATAAACCAAAAAATCAGGGTTTATCACATCCCACAAGTAGTATTTGGCATCATGCAAAAGTTTTCTGACTTGTTTTGTGCATTCCTTAGGGATGAACCTCATGGCTTTATAGTTTGCAATGTTTGCAAACTTTGGCGCCTTGTGGATCACAAATAGGTGTTCATCCGAGAATGTCTCCTTTACAGCAGCCGTATGGGGCGGCGTTCCTTCCTCAGGTTCAATCCTGGACAGGTGATCAACCACCTGATTTTCGGATCCCTTTCTGTCCCTAATTTAAATGTCAAATTTCTTAAGGTTTATGCTGTCTCAGAGAAGAGCTAATAATCACAGGATAGGTGTTTCCTTTGCCTAAGAACACGTACTTTAAGGATGGAGGCAAGGGCTTTAGTATGAGTTTAGGGGGGTCCTTCCTCGACAAAGGGCCTGCTTAGCGTCTCCCTTTGAGGTGCTGGCTCATCTAGTTCAGGCAGAGTGTCTTCAAGAATAATGTCCAGTTCCTCCTCAAGTTTTTCAGCTTCAAACACTTCTTCGACTATGGGCTCTATGGCGTCTATCCTCATGCATTCCTCAGGGGGATCTGGGTATTGTATAGCTTCGACTGCATTCAGTACAACCTCATCATCATTGACTCTTAGTGTCACTTCCCCCTTCTAGTCGTCTATGATAGTTCATCCAGTGGCTAGGAAAGGTCTTCCTAAAATGATGGATGCATTCTTGTCCTCCTTTATATCCAGTATCACGAAGTCCATAGGAAAGGTAAAGGGTCCCACTCTCACAAGCATGTCTTCCACCACTCCCAATGGAAACTCGACTGAGCGGACAACAAGTTGCAGGCAAATATGAGTGGGGTTAATTTCTTGAATCTGGAGTTTCTTCATTAATGATAATGGCATTAGGTTGATGCTTTCTCCAAGATTGCATAAGGCCTTCTTTATACAGGTATTTCCAATGGTGCAGGGGATTATAAAGCTCCCAGGGTCTTGCAGTTTCTCTGGTAGATTTCTCTGAATGACTGCAATGCATTCCTTGGTGAGTATCACTGTTTCTGCCTCTCTCCAGTTCCTTTTGTTACTCAAGATGTCCTTCAAACTTAGCATAGGAATGCATTTGTTCCAGAGCCTCTGCAAAGAGGATTTTGATCTCAAGCTTCTTGAAAAGTTCCAAGAACTTGGCAAATTGCTTATCCTTTTCTACCTTCTGGAGTTTCTGAGGATATGGTAGCTGCCCTTATATTCTGGGGCTTTTGGCAGTGCAGGATGAGTATCCAGGGTGACTATAAAGGGATTATCAGGGTGTCTAGGGGAACGTCCTTTGAATTGTCGTTTATGGCTCCTCCCCTCTCTGGGCGTCGAACGCGCATTCTGCCCCCTCCTGGGCATTCAACACCCTTGGTGGTGCTCTGGGTTGTTGGGTTTTCACTCTCTGGTGTTTCCTCTTCATCCTGCACTCTATTGTTCCGAGGTTCGGTATTCAGGGCCCTACCACTCCTCAATTGCATAGCTTGGCACTCTTCTCTTATCTGTTCAGATATCTGCTATTTGTCCTGGCTCAATTGCACTTCCATATTCTTGAGGGAAGCTCGGGTCTCCTATAATACTTTTGCAAGCATGGAAGCCAGGTCGGGTGCAGTGTTAGGTTGTGGGGATTTAAAAGGAATGCTGTTGACTGAACTTTGCAAGCTTAACACTTGTTGTGTGAGAAAGTTCAGTTGCTGGAATAATTATTCATTCTGGCCAAGAATGGCGGGTTCAGTAGACGCTTCCTTGAATTCCCTTTTCATTGAGGTTTCACCAGGTGAGTATAAATACTGATTGTTAGCGACCATCTCAATGAGTTCATCAGATTCTTTAGGCGTCTTCCTCATGTGTATTAAACCACCAACAGAGTTATCCAGGGACATCTTGGCCATGTCCGAGAGTCCATAATAGAAAATATCCAGTTTGACCTAATTTGTGAACAATTTCAATGGGGGCATCTTTTGAACATCAGCTTGTACCTCTCCCAAGCATCGTGGAGGGACTCGCTCTCTTCTTGCTTAAAGGTATGAATATCCATTCTCAACTTAGTAAGCTTCCTTGGGGGAAAATATTTATTTAGAAACTTGTTTACTACTTCACTCTATGTGTTCAAGCTTTCTCTGGGTTGAGCATCCAACCATCTCTTTGCTTGATCTTTCATAGCAAACAGAAAGAGTAGCAGCCTGTAGACGTCAGGGTCTACTTTGTTGGTGCTCACAGTATCACAGATCTGCAGGAAGTCAGCGATGAATTCATTGGGTTCTTCCTGTGGGAGTCCACGAAACTGGCAGTTCTACTGTACTAGCGTGATCAATTTTGGGTTGAGCTCAAAATTGTCTGATCTAATAGGAGGCACACTAATACTCCTTCCATAGAAGTCAGAAATGGGAGCTGTATAAGATCTCAAAGTTCTTCTGGGTTGTGCACTCCCATTCGGGTCCATGGTGAACTCTCCCTATTCCTGCATACACAAGCAAGAGACCAAAAAAAGTGGGAGTCTCTATGTCAAAGTCTAGAGAGCTCCCAGTGAGATATCCAGAATATAAAAATAAAAAAATAAAATAAATTAAAACAAGCTATTAAACAAAAAAAATTCAAAAATAAGAATGAGAAATTAACTAAAATTTTCGAAAAGAAAAAGAAAAAGGAAAAACACTAAAAGACACCAAGCTTAAAATTTGAAATTAAATAAAAATAAGATAACTAGAAAAAATTTCGAAAATAAAAGGGAAAGATAAGTAAAAAAAATTCAAAAATTAAGAAAAATAAATAAGAAAGATTTCAAAAATCAAAAGAAAGATAATTAAACAAAAACTAATAAAAATACCTAATCTAAGCAACAGGACAACTGGTAGTTGTCAATCACGAACAATCCCCGGCAACGACGCCAAAAACTTGGTGCACGAAACTAGAACTCACACAACTTTACCGGCAAGTGCACCGGGTCATCCAAGTAATACCTCAGGTGAGTGAGGGTCGATCCCACGAGGATTGTTGGACTAAGCAAGCAATAGTTATCCTGTTGGACTTAGTTAGGCAGACAGTAAAAGATGGTTGTTGTTGAAAACGCATAAAATAAGATAATAAAGAAAGCAGTAAAGAATTGGTGTAAAATCAATATAAGAAAAATAGTTAAGGTCTCGGAGATGTTTATCTTTTTGGATTAAAACTTCTTACTAACTATTTTAACAATGAATGATTCATTCTATGGGAAACTGTAAGTGATTAAACCCTAATTCCTTAGCAATTTAATCTCCTCTGATCCTCATCAAATGCCATGGTCAGTGGTCATTTAATTCGAATTAGAGGGTGAAGTTCAGAAAACTAGTTTATACCACAAAGGCCCTAATCGCCCCAGATCCTGGCTGAACAGATGTTCCCATGTCCCCAACAGGTTGTGGATTAGCCATCTAGGAGATGTGTTCTCAAGTTGTAGTTCAATGCTATCCCTTCGGAGACTCACAAGAACTCTTGTAAAAAAAGGGTCATACTTCCATTCTACCCAGTTTCATTTAGATTAAGAACGAAAACACACCTTAGAATTGAAAAAACTTATATTAAAATAGAAAAGTAATAATATTAATCCATAGAAATAAACAGAGCTCCTAACCTTAACCAGGAGGTTTAGTTGCTCATAACTTTACAAAGAAAAACAGGTTTCTGAAAAGATGCCGAAGGAAGAAGATCTCTAATCCTAATGGATCTTCTCTTATAAATACTAATCTAATAATAAATGCTAAACCTAAAAGATATTATTTAAAAATAAAAATTACAAAGATAAAATAAGATAAGCCTAAGAGGTGCTAAAATCCACTTGGAGACCCAATTGGTGAGTGGCTCGGATAGCAAGCTGGCGTTCAATGCCAGGATTGAGCGTTGAATGCCCAGAGAGGAGTGCGCGCTTCTGACTTCATGCCCCTTTGCTGGCGTTGAATGCCAGGTTGGGTGTTCAGCGCCCAAGGGGGAGCTGACAACTTTTTTGTTTCTTTCTCCAGGCTTCTCCAAACTGCTTCGAATTTCATTTAAAACCATTAAAACACAAGAAAAACTCAAAGTAGCATCCAAAGATGAATTTTGCACTAAAATCAAGTAAAAGTAAATAAAAGCTAACTAAAAACAATATAAAATCAACTAAAAAAAGGGTATAAGATGCTCACGCATCACACCTCGCATGTCTTTTTTTCTGACTTATGGAAATAAACTTACTTTACATACAACATGATTTTCTAACAACTATATTACAGTTTTTACGAATGTCTTTATTTGATTAGTATTTAGATATTCTTTAAAAGAAAGATTTTTGTCTCTTTCTAGTTGATTTTCGTTTGACAAACTTCACCTAATTGATTTTTAATTTGAGTTTGGTTTCGCATAATACATTGTTTATGCAATTGTTGTTCTTTTGAAAATATTAGACTCATATCCTTCTTTTTAAGAATGGATCAATTCTTTCTTAGGATTTTCATTTCCATGGATGTCATACTTGATTCTGTTTTTAATTATTCTTTTACTTTTGTGAACATCACCATTAGTCTTAGTTTTTCTTCTCTTGGGAATCTCATACTTATCTGAATCAGCTTGATTTGTCTCAACCTAGTGCACCGTTTGTCCTCTTATTGGATTTACCATAGTTCTTTAGTCAAAGGTTCTTTCTTGAGAATTTACTATTGATTGAGTTGTCTTTCCTTACGCATTTTGTATTTTTTTGGATCAGTTGGAAACTTGTTTGATATTCCATGCCTAGTGAATTTTCTTTGATTTCCCCTGATTTAAAGATCCTTTCTTGTATGGGCTGATTTCCTTTTAAGTTCATCTTAACATTCTTGAATGTTCTTATGAGGTAGTGATTTCAAGTATATTCTCGGAGTTTTGACTTTTGAGGTGAATTTTTAAAACAATATTTGGACATCCTTTTTAAAAAATTTCAAATCAATTTTTCTCACTTAATTGCATCCATAGCCATTCTTTAAATTTGACAAAGTTGTTTTGAAGTTAGCATGCACTCCTTTATATGAAACTCTGAAAACTTAATATATACGCACGTGGCACTGGCGTGCGTACGCGAAGGTGCACCTTTTAAACACTCGCGTACGCGGCAGTTGTTACGCGACGCGGGCTAGCCTTTCTGTTTTAAACACTCGCGTACGCGGAAGGGTGTTTGCGTACGTAGAATCCTGTTTTTGCTGAAAGTGTGTTTGCAAAAAATTTACCTCGGATTTTCTTTTCTTAATAGAGTTTGATTTTTCTTCTATCTCCGCTGTAACTTTTATACCCATTTTGCTTGAATGAACACTTTGAGAAGTTTTGAACAACATTTGATTTTCTTCCAACCCTGTCGCAACATCACCGCATGCCTCTATTTAAATGAGAACCAAAATAACTTTCAAGATTTTTTGAGAAATTACCTTTGGCCCTTAGCCCTATTGATTTTCATTTTCAAACCTCAGTTATTCTATCACTAACTTGGAAATTGTTTTGACGTAAGGCAACTTGATTTTCTTCCGAGTTTTATGCATGCTTCTGGTTAGTTGCGCACCTTTTCTTTGAGAATGCGAAATATTTCTTTTGAAAAGTTTTTCATTTTTCTTGAGAAATGCATTCAAAAGTATTTTTAATCCTACTATTGAGTCCTGTGAGCTTTATCTTTGGTTTTAGACATTCCTCTTCTGTAAATCTCATATCCCTTCACTCGACTTGATTTTGTTTCAAACTACCGCACTACTTTTATTTTTATTATACCTATCGAATTTCATTGATCCGGGAGTCATTCTTGAGATTGCCAAACTAATTTTCTTTCTAGCACTCTTCATTCCTTGTGCATCCCTAATTACTTATGATCTCAACAATCCTTTCAAGATCTTGCGGATATTGTCCTTCTCGCTTGTCCTTTTCCAAGGTCTTGTATCCTTCTGAATAAGCTCGAGAATTACTTTAAAGTCACGTGCGACCTTTAGGTATAGTAAGCAATGCGTTAGTTCTTTAAGACGTAGTTCGTGTATGTGAAAGGTGAAGCTTGTAAAAGTGCGATGTTACAGGAAGTTGTGGGAGTTTTGGTTCTCGCAAAAGAGTTTGAGGATGTTAGACTTGTGACTGGTTATGGGGTTGTGAAGTGATTGATGGAGTTGGAAAGTTGAAGTTCTGAAGTGGGTACGAGATCTGTGAGCGAACATTATATCTGTTGTTCTATTACCAACTTGTGTTTCAAACTTTTGCCACCTTAATACCCACTTTATCATTGCAAACACCTAACTTGAATATTCGCACCTTCTTGTGTTTCAAGTTTTGGTAAAATAATAGCCCTATGTGACATCTTTGTTTTGAACCTATCTTGTAACTTTTGCTTTACACCACACTTTTTCCTTACACCTATGTTTTATGGGTTATCAGGTATTTGGAAAATTATATGTGTATGCTGAGACCTCTGCTTTTCTAAAGTATACAAAAATAAAGTATTCAAAACTATTTTAGTATTTTGTGTAATAAGTTAATTTTCGAGGACGGAAATTTTTATAAGTGAGGTACGATGTAAAACCCCGAATTTTTAAAAGTTATTAATAAATTATTTATGATTTATTATAATTACTTGAGATTATATTTTTAAGATTTTGTCTTAATTTTAGTATTTTTAACCTCATTTTATAAATGAAAGAGAATTAATTTACTTATCTCCAATTTAATTTAAATTGGTATTTAACTGAAAATTATTTAAAGATTGATAATTAAAAGGTATTTTTAAAGATGGATACTTTATATTTAATTTGGTTTTTAATTACTATTCTACATTTTAATTATTTTATAAAATTACACTACTATCTCTATTTTTTAATAAAAATACCTAAACTAACCCACACCATCCCAAAACCTTAACAGTGCACTCATATTTCCCCCCACCCCTCACACACGGCACTCACACTCCCAGAAGTGTAACACCCTACCATACAGAGTCTTATGCTTAAGTCATAATTCAGAGATGGCAAGGTATTACGACCTCTAAAACAAAAATTTAGTACGTATAGTAGTATGAATAATTGATTATAACTAGGATAAGCGAAAAGGGGTAAACAAAAACCGTAACTCGAACGCGCAACACTCTGATCGATAATGCAACGAGCAAAGGATAAGCGAACGCGAGATAATATATATAAAGGAGTGTCAAAAACAGGAATATCAAGACTCAAAATCTGGCTGCGAAGATAACCGGTCCGAGCATAATAATATATACATATAATAAAATAAGGAAAACCCCAAAGGAAACCCAAAGGGACACAAATACAGAAATCTATTCTCCAAAACCTCCTATAAGAGGAGTCATCACAGTTTGTATTAGTTAATGGAGATAAAAGTATCTAAACAAGATATATAACCCAGAACAGAGTCCCGAGAACAAGGATCTTCGCTAATCCAGAAGTCTCCAGTATGTCTCAACAAGAAGCCTCGCGTCCTGCATCTGAAAACCACAAAATCCGCATGGGTGAGAACCAAAGGTCCCCAGCACGGTAACAGCTTCCACATATATAATACATAATAATAGAGGAAAGCCGAAGGCAATCCTAGAACTTCCTCCAGATAATATCAAAGCTTATAAACAAGCTAAACCGTAAGTGGCAACTGACTAAAGATTCTTCAGTCTAACTAATACTTCCCTTTCCAATTCCTTCAGACCTCCCAACCACCAGCAGGAGTATAATATAGCAAACACAGTTATATCAGACAAGAGATATACAAATAAGAATAATTAAGGCATTTAGGCAATTAGCAAGTAATATGCAGTCAAATAGGCAATCTCAAACAATTCATGTAGTATGCTTATGATGCATGCCTGTCCCTAGTGGCTGATGATATCATCTGTCGGTTATAGAGCCAACCCGACAAGTCCTGGTAGCTAACCATTGGACTGTCCCTCTGTCGTGCATCCCCAACTCGAGTTATACTCATCATAAACTTGATCATAATCATGATCCATATCCATCACCCTCACTGGTGAATATTTATCCATCACCATCACTGGTGAATATTTACGGGGGCGAGCTCATCCGGGCCTTTCACAGTGCCCGGCCACACTTACGACATTGGGTTAACAGAGCTTCGAGTCTCAACCTGGAGCACGTGGTGGCTAGCCACTGCTACTACCCAGCAAAACCCTCATCTCCAATGGTGGAAGTGCAAACATTCACAATTCAATCAACAGCATATATGCATTTATACTTAGCCATAAACATGGCTCCGCCGTCACACGGCATAATCCAGCCATCCGGCTCACTGTTAAATCCATAACCAGACAATTCATTAACAATTACGGCCTTTCGGCCCATGGCATAACAAGCACTTCCACCGCCATTCTCCGCATCTCACATAATCATCTTTGATCCTCAATGATCATCCATTTTTCCCTTGCTTCACTCGCAAGTTACCTCATTCACTAGTCCCTTTTTCTCATTGCTAGGCATAGCATAATGATTTAAGACATAAGTGGTGAGATCGGAGGCTTAGAAGTATGAAATTTGGCTTTTAAAACTCAAAAATCAACTTTGGGATGAAAACAGGGCCACGCGAACCCGCACTCCACGCGCACGCGCGAATGGCCTTATAACTCATCGACGCGCAAGCGTCATACACGCGAACGCGCGGGTTGAAAATTAGCCAAACGACGCGCACGTGTCAGCCAGGCGTACGCGTGGGTACTCTTATGCCCCAGGCACAAAACTGGCACAACTCTGGCACAACTCTCTGGAAAATGGCTGGGCATTGGGTGCAGCACATTCGGCGCGCCCGCGCACATCACGCGCCCGCGCACATCACGCGCACGCGTGGATGGCGCTTCCTGGAAGAACGGCGCGTACGCGCCAAGTGCGCCTACGCGCGGGGGGTCATTCTGCTAAAAATTTTCTAAGTTAAAAACTGCAGAATTCACAGATTCAACCCCCAATCTTCCGACGGTCATAACTCTCTCATTTTAAATCATTTTTCACCCGTTCTTCAAACGGCATGGACATCCCGGATCCAATTTCATTTCTAAACAGATTTGGCACAAATCAGAGATCCGTAGTCCAAGTTATGTCCCGTCAAAGTATGCCCAAAAACCATGTTTTCATTCAAAACCACAAAGTGCCATTTTCAAAACAAGCCACTTTCAACTCTTTTCAAAATCAATCAAAACATGCCGATTTCAACCCTTCTCTTTGAAATCATTCGAAATGTACCAAAATCAACAACAAGTCATCCTCAACTCACACATTGACATTTTACCAAAATTTCCAAAACTACCTCCAACCATTTTAACACTTCTTAATCAATGGCTAAAGGACAAACACAATCTCATGTCATACATCCTTCTCATCCTAATTTCCAATAATATTAATTTCCAAATCAACCATCATTATACATGATCAACATCATACTCACCATCAACATGGTACCACCCATCAATTCAACCTCAATCACCCATCAAGCATATATCACAACATGCATTTCTCATACATCACACAATCAAGGCATCAATATTCATAATCACATATATGAACACATCATATATCTCAACTATTCAACAACACCAACAATTCAATGCCTATCTTAGGGCCTCTAGCCTAAGTATTTCCTACCACATTACATATTAGATACAGGAAACCGAAACCATACCTTAGCCGATTTCCCAAGCTCAACCGGAGCACTTCCAAACCACTTGTCCTCAAGCTCTCAAGGTCTCAACACCTCCAAGAACAGATTTTGTCACACAAAACCCTCTTCCAAGCTTTCCAAAATCACCAATCAAGCTCCAATATTCACATATACACAACCTAAGCCACAATCATCATATCCATACACAACATCTCAATACCCAAACATCATAGAACAACAAATTATACTAGGGTTGAGAATCTTACCACACCTAAGGTCCAAGAAGATAAGATTAACCTTCTCCTTCAAGAGAGTTGGGTCCTATAACATCAAAGAACCCAAAATCTCAACATTTTTGCTCATGAAACTCGAAATCAAGGGCTGGAATTTCGAACAGTAAAACGTGGCTTACCTCAAGATTAATTGTATGGGTTTTGTAGAGCTCTCCGCGGTGAATGCGTGGCCACAAACGGAGCGGCAATCGGAGCTCTAGATCAAAATTAGTTATGGTGGTTTGAAGATCAAGTGAGAGAAAGAACTTGAGAGAGTGTTCTTCCCTCCATAGCCTCCATTTTCAGCGTGTTTAGTGTGTTGTGAGGAGAGAGAGTGCTGAAAACTAGGGTTTTGGTTTAGTTTAGTTGGGCAAAGGGCCCACTTTGGGTCCGGTTGGCCCGGTTTGGCCCGTTCGGTCCAATCTTGGTCCGTTTTCTATAAAATTGGTACCGAAATTCTCGTCTCAATCTCCTCTATCACATTTAGCCATAAAAATAACATTTTTGGCTTTCTAGAATAAATTCTCATTTTATGGGTTAATTAGCCGTTAATTAACCGGGTCTTACATTCTACCCACCTAATTGGGAATTTTGCCCACAAAATTCAAATTCAATTACCTGAGAATAAGTGCGGATAATCCGTTCGCATCTCCGACTCAAGTTCCCAAGTGTGTTCCTCAACACCGCCTCGACTCCATGCCACTTTGACTAATGAAACCTCTTTTCCACGCAGTCGTTTGATACTAGTATCATCAATTCTGACTGGAGCCACTGGAAGCGTCAAATCTTCCCTTAACTGAACCGATTCAGGTTCTAACACATGGCTAGCATCAGGGGTGTACTTCCGAAGCTGCGACACGTGAAATACGTCGTGCAGGTTCGAAAGATGAGGTGGTAGAGCCATCCGATATGCCACCGGCCCAATCCTCTCCAGGATCTGAAATGGACCAATGTATCGAGGATTCAACTTCTTTGCTTTAATCGCTCTACCTATTCCTGTGGTCGGAGTAACCTTAAGGAAAACATGATCTCCTTCCTCAAATTCCAAGGGCTTCCGCCTCTGATCGGCGTAACTCCTTTTGGCGACTCTGCGCCGTAAGCATCCTATCTCGGATATTCTTGACTTGTTCAGTGGTCTCAGCTATCATTTCCGGCCCCAACAAGCCTTTCTCTCCAGCTTCATACCAGCATAGCGGAGATTGACATTTCCTCCCATACAATGCCTCATACGGAGCCATTCCGATGCTCGCATGGTAGCTGTTATTGTATGCAAACTCCACTAACGGCATATACCGATCCCAACTTGCCGGTTGATCCAAAACACAAGCTCTCAACATATCCTCTAGGGTTTGGATCGTCCTCTCGGATTGACCATCTGTTTGAGGATGGTAAGCTGTACTCAAGCTTAATCGGGTTCCAAAAGCTTTCTGAAATGCACCCCAGAATCTCGAAGTGAAACGAGAATCTCTATCAGAGATTATAGTAGCAGGTACACCATGAAGTCTCACAATTTCCTTTATGTATAACCGTGCTAGATCCTCAAGGGTGTAAGTCATCCGAACAGGTAAAAAGTGAGCTGACTTCGTCAGTCGGTCCACAATCACCCAGATAGCATCAAAACCAGTCCTAGTCCTTGGCAATCCCGACACAAAGTCCATTGCAATACTTTCCCATTTCCATTGCGGAACCTCTAAAGGTTGCAACATCCGGAAGGTCTTTGATGTTCAATCTTTACCTTTTGACAAGTTAAGCATTTTGAAACATATTCTGCCACATCATTCTTCATACCCGGCCACCAAAACATCGCCTTTAAATCATGGTACATCTTAGTACTTCCCGGGTGAATAGAGAATCCGCTTTTGTGTGCCTCCTTTAAGATATCTTGCCTCAAAGTACCAACATCCGGCACAATGATCCTACCCTTGAATCTCCATAACCCATCTTTTTCTTCCGACACTCTCCACTGTTTTCCTTGCTCGATAGCCGGTAACACCTTCCATAACGCTTCATCATTTTCATGAGCCTTTAGGAGTTCGGACTTAAAGTCACTTGAGATTTCTAATCGGCTCAAACACAAGGTTCCAGATACTTCTCGAGCACCAATTTTTAGACTCTCGAATCCCTTGAGCAACTTCTCCTCTTGAAGCATCATCCAAGACGCATATAACGACTTCCGACTTAACGCATCCGCCACTACATTTGCCTTTCCCGGATGGTAATTCAACTCAAAGTCGTACTCTTTCAATAATTCCATCCACCTCCTTTGCCTCATATTAAGCTCTTTCTGATCAAAGAGATATTTCAAGCTCTTGTGATCAGAGAAGACTTGGAACTTAACCCCATAGAGATAATGCCTCCACACCTTCAAGGCAAACACAACCACAGCGACTTCCAAATCGTGCGTAGGGTAACTAACTTCATGAGGTCTTAACTGTCGTGAGGCATACGCCACCACATTATGATGCTGCATCAGCACGCATCCTAGACCCTTTAGTGAGGCATCACAGTACACCTCAAAAGGTTCGTTCGGCTCAGGTAACACTAACACAGGTGCAGTGGTCAACTTTTTCTTCAATACCTGAAAGCTCTCCTCGCACTCAGGAGTCCAAACAAACGGAGTGTCTTTGCGGGTTAACTTTGTCAATGGCAAGGCTAATTGCGAAAAGCCTTTGATGAACCTTCGGTAATAGCCAGCTAAACCCAGAAAACTCCTTATCTCAGTTACTGTGGTTGGTTTCCTCCAATCCATCACAGCTTCCACCTTAGTTGGATCTACGGCTATTCCCTGCTTACTCACCACGTGACCCAAAAACGTTACCTCACTCTTCCAAAACTCACACTTAGACAGTTTCGCATAGAGTTTCTTCTCCTTTAAAATCTGCAACACGGTCCGCAAGTGTTCCGCATGCTCTTCTTCAGTCTTGGAGTAAATCAGTATGTCGTCAATGAAGACAATAACGAATTTATCCAGAAACGGACGGAATACTCTATTCATGTAATCCATAAACACTGCAGGAGCATTCGTCAACCCAAAAGACATCATAGTATACTCGTAATGACCATAACGAGTCCTGAAAGCGGTCTTAGGGATATCCTCACCCCTCACCCTTATTTGGTGATAACTGGATCGCAAATCGATCTTAGAGAAAACCCCAGCTCCTTGTAACTGATCCATGAGATCATCAATCCTTGGCAATGGGTACTTATTCTTTATGGTGACCTTGTTCAGCTGCCTGTAATCCACACAGAGCTGCATACTTCCATCTTTCTTCTTTACCAGTAACACTGGAGCACCCCACGGGGAAACACTTGGTCGGATAAAGTTCTTACCCAACAATTCCTCTAACTGAGACTTTAGCTCGGTCATCTCTAACGGTGACATCCTATAAGGAGCACTTGAGATTGGTCCCGCCCCAGGCACCAACTCAATAGCAAACTCGACCTCTCGGTTAGGTGGAAATTCCTCCATATCATCGGGAAACACTTCCGAAAAATCACACACTACCAGAATCTGATCCAACTTTTGATCATCACCCGAAACACCAGCGGTTAACAACAGGATACCCTGACATTCGATTCCAGAACAGTTCACCATCATCGAATTCAAGAAATAATTATTCACCACGACCGGCCCTTCTGTATCTTCCGGCATAAAGTACACCGACTTTGTAGAACAATCAAGCAGGACATGGTTCTCAGATAACCAGTCCAATCCCAAGATAAGATCAAGACCGATCATCGGTAAGCAGATTAAATTATGGACAAAATCACGCTGCTTGAACCTAAATGAAACTTTCGGGCATCCTAGCCTAGTTACCATGGCTTCATGGGTAGCATTATACACTTTTAAGTCATAACCTAAGGTTACGATCTTCAATCCTAACTCATGGGCTTTCTCAAATGCAATAAATGAATGCGATGCTCCCGAATCAAATAAAGTATTTAAAATTTGACCAGCCATTTCACAGTTACCTCGAATGAGTGTCTCAGATCCTTCTGCACCCACAGCTGAGGTGGTGAACACCCGACCAGTCTGTTGTGCTTTTCCAGCACCTTGCTTCTGCTTCTCCGGACAACTTGCGGCTTTATGCCCCGTTTTTCCACAATTGTAGCACAAACCCCATCCGGCCTTGCATGGTACACCCGGATGGTGACTTCCACACCTAGTACAAGCTTGATCATTTTGCGGCTGCTTCCCAAACCTTTTCCCTTGGGAGTTGTTGTTGTTGGGCCTCCTAAAAGAACCTCCCCTCTTGAAGGGCGGACCTCTAAGTGCAAAGCTCTTCCCTCGGTTTTGTGGAAATGATCCTTTGTGACTCCCTTTCTCAGCGGTTGCCCTCTTCATGCACTCTTCAGCAACCCTACACTTGTTCACCAACTCGGAGAAAGTCCTAATCTCCATTGGCCCCACTGAACCGAAAATATCGCTCCGGAGTCCTCCTTCGTACTTAACACACTTCCATTCCTCATATTCCACCGGAGTCCCTTGACACATACGAGAGAATCTGAACAGCTCCTCAAACTTGTCAGTATACTCAGATACGGACATAGTACCCTGCTTCAGCTGCAACAATTCAAGCTCTTTGGCCGTCCTAGCAGAAGTCGGAAAGTACTTCTTATAGAACTCCTCTTGGAAGACATCCCAGGTGATATAATCATCACCCTGCTGCAGAAGACGTCGGATACCCTGCCACCAATGCGACGCTTCACCAGTGAGCAAATAGGTAGCAAACTCAACACGCTGTCCTTCAGGCACCACCTGCACTTGCAGTGCTCGTTCTATAGCCTGAAACCACGTATCGGCTTCAGTCGGGCTAGTAGTTCCCTTGAACTTCGGTGGATTAACCTTCAAAAAGTTTGCCAGTGTCATCGGGCCCTGAACTCCACCTCCGTCATTACCATGGTTGTTCATCTGTTGACCAAGAGCCTCAGCAGTGGCTTGCATAGCAGCAGCCATATTCTCCAACGCAGTCATAAAATTCACCGGGTCATTTAGTGTTAGTCTCCGGCGCACGGGCATTAGTACAACCTCTCTCACGACCTCTACCGCGTCCACGAGGCGCCATCTGGTTCCTATACGCACCAAACAATCGATATTAAGTTGATCAGTCTCAATATCGGAAGTTTAGTGCTTCAAAGTCCCAAATGCATGCTCATGAACGTTTATGCCAACTATATCAAGTAGATATACTAACAGCACATAACACACATACAGAGAATGCACAGAAGCATAGTCAGTCCATTCCTCAGGCTCTACAGGAATGAACTGCTCTGATACCATAATGTAACACCCTACCATACAGAGTCTTATGCTTAAGTCATAATTCAGAGATGGCAAGGTATTACGACCTCTAAAACAAAAATTTAGTACGTATAGTAGTATGAATAATTGATTATAACTAGGAGCCTTTGTAGAAAAAGGGGTAAACAAAAACCGTAACTCGAACGCGCAACACTCTGATCGATAATGCAACGAGCAAAGGATAAGCGAACGCGAGATAATATATATAAAGGAGTGTCAAAAACAGGAATATCAAGACTCAAAATCTATCTGCGAAGATAACCGGTCCGAGCATAATAATATATACATATAATAAAATAAGGAAAACCCAAAGGAAACCCAAAGGGACACAAATACAGAAATCTATTCTCCAAAACCTCCTATAAGAGGAGTCATCACAGTTTGTATTAGTTAATGGAGATAAAAGTATCTAAACAAGATATATAACCCAGAACAGACTCCCGAGAACAAGGATCTTCGCTAATCCAGAAGTCTCCAGTATGTCTCAACAAGAAGCCTCGCGTCCTGCATCTGAAAACCACAAAATCCGCATGGGTGAGAACCAGAGGTCCCCATCACGGTAACAGCTTCCACATATATAATACATAATAATAGAGGAAAGCTGAAGGCAATCCTAGAACTTCCTCCAGATAATATCAAAGCTTATAAACAAGCTAAACCGTAAGTGGCAACTGACTAAAGATTCTTCAGTCTAACTAATACTTCCCTTTCCAATTCCTTCAGACCTCCCAACCACCAGCAGGAGTATAATATAGCAAACACAGTTATATCAGACAAGAGATATACAAATAAGAATAATTAAGGCATTTAGGCAATTAGCAAGTAATATGCAGTCAAATAGGCAATCTCAAACAATTCATGTAGTATGCTTATGATGCATGCCTGTCCCTAGTGGCTGATGATATCATCTGTCGGTTATAGAGCCAACCCGACAAGTCCTGGTAGCTAACCATTGGACTGTCCCTCTGTCGTGCATCCCCAACTCGAGTTATACTCATCATAAACTTGATCATAATCATGATCCATATCCATCACCCTCACTGGTGAATATTTATCCATCACCATCACTGGTGAATATTTACGGGGGCGAGCTCATCCGGGCCTTTCACAGTGCCCGGCCACACTTACGACATTGGGTTAACAGAGCTTCGAGTCTCAACCTGGAGCACGTGGTGGCTAGCCACTGCTACTACCCAGCAAAACCCTCATCTCCAATGGTGGAAGTGCAAACATTCACAATTCAATCAACAGCATATATGCATTTATACTTAGCCATAAACATGGCTCCGCCGTCACACGGCATAATCCAGCCATCCGGCTCACTGTTAAATCCATAACCAGACAATTCATTAACAATTACGGCCTTTCGGCCCATGGCATAACAAGCACTTCCACCGCCATTCTCCGCATCTCACATAATCATCTTTGATCCTCAATGATCATCCATTTTTCCCTTGCTTCACTCGCAAGTTACCTCATTCACTAGCCCCTTTTTCTCATTGCTAGGCATAGCATAATGATTTAAGACATAAGTGGTGAGATCGGAGGCTTAGAAGTATGAAATTTGGCTTTTAAAACTCAAAAATCAACTTTGGGATGAAAACAGGGCCACGCGAACCCGCACTCCACGCGCACGTGTGAATGGCCTTATAACTCATCGACGCGCAAGCGTCATACGCGCGAACGCGCGGGTTGAAAATTAGCCAAACGACGCGCACGTGTCAGCCACGCGTACGCGTGGGTACTCTTGTGCCCCAGGCACAAAACTGGCACAACTCTGGCACAACTCTCTGGAAAATGGCTGGGCATTGGGTGCAGCACATTCGGCGCGCCCGCGCACATCACGCGCACGCGTGGATGGCGCTTCCTGGAAGAACGGCGCGTACGCGTCAAGTGCGCCTACGCGCGGGGGGTCATTCTGCTAAAAATTTTCTAAGTTAAAAACTGCAGAATTCACAGATTCAACCCCCAATCTTCCGACGGTCATAACTCTCTCATTTTAAATCATTTTTCACCCGTTCTTCAAACGGCATGGACATCCCGGATCCAATTTCATTTCTAAATAGATTTGGCACAAATCAGAGATCCGTAGTCCAAGTTATGTCCCGTCAAAGTATGCCCAAAAACTATGTTTTCATTCAAAACCACAAAGTGCCATTTTCAAAACAAGCCACTTTCAACTCTTTTCAAAATCAATCAAAACATGCCAATTTCAACCCTTCTCTTTGAAATCATTCGAAATGTACCAAAATCAACAACAAGTCATCCTCAACTCACACATTGACATTTTACCAAAATTTCCAAAACTACCTCCAACCATTTTAACACTTCTTAATCAATGGCTAAAGGACAAACACAATCTCATGTCATACATCCTTCTCATCCCAATTTCCAATAATATTAATTTCCAAATCAACCATCATTATACATGATCAACATCATACTCACCATCAACATGGTACCACCCATCAATTCAACCTCAATCACCCATCAAGCATATATCACAACATGCATTTCTCATACATCACACAATCAAGGCATCAATATTCATAATCAAATATATGAACACATCATATATCTCAACTATTCAACAACACCAACAATTCAATGCCTATCTTAGGGCCTCTAGCCTAAGTATTTCCTACCACATTACATATTAGATACGGGAAACCGAAACCATACCTTAGCCGATTTCCCAAGCTCAACCGGAGCACTTCCAAACCACTTGTCCTCAAGCTCTCAAGGTCTCAACACCTCCAAGAACAGATTTTGTCACACAAAACCCTCTTCCAAGCTTTCCAAAATCACCAATCAAGCTCCAATATTCACATATACACAACCTAAGCCACAATCATCATATCCATACACAACATCTCAATACCCAAACATCATAGAACAACAAATTATACTAGGGTTGAGAATCTTACCACACCCAAGGTCCAAGAAGACAAGATTAACCTTCTCCTTCAAGAGAGTTGGGTCCTATAACATCAAAGAACCCAAAATCTCAACATTTTTTCTCATGAAACTCGAAATCAAGGGCTGGAATTTCGAATAGTAAAACGTGGCTTACCTCAAGATTAATTGTATGGGTTTTGTAGAGCTCTCCGCGGTGAACACGTGGCCACAAACGGAGCGGCAATCGGAGCTCTAGATCAAAAGTTATGGTGGTTTGAAGATCAAGTGAGAGAAAGAACTTGAGAGAGTGTTCTTCCCTCCATAGCCTCCATTTTCAGCGTGTTTAGTGTGTTGTGAGGAGAGAGAGTGCTGAAAACTAGGGTTTTGGTTTAGTTTAGTTGGGCCAAGGGCCCACTTTGGGTCCGGTTGGCCCGGTTTGGCCCGTTCGGTCCAATCTTGGTCCGTTTTCTATAAAATTGGTACCGAAATTCTCGTCTCAATCTCCTCTATCACATTTAGCCATAAAAATAACATTTTTGGCTTTCTAGAATAAATTCTCATTTTATGGGTTAATTAGCCGTTAATTAACCGGGTCTTACAAGAAGCACACATACACACGCAGAAACACAAGAAAAAGAAAGAAGAAAGAAAGAAGAAAAGAAAGAAGAATGGGGAAATGGGAGGGGGCCACGAAGAAGGGGAGGAGGAGAGGAAGAAGACCGCGCCAACACAGGGAGCTCGCCGCTGCCATCGTGTAGCCGCCGTCACAACGCCTTCAAGTAGAGTCGCGAAGAGAGAGAGAGAAAGCTGCACTACGACGAAGAAGAGAGAACCGCTGCCGCGCGTCCAGCCGCTGAGCCGTCGTCGTTGAAGCCAACAAGGGGAGTAGGAACGCGAGCTGGGGACCTGTCACCGATGTCCTACACCGTCACGTCTCGCCTGCCGTTGTTGTCCGTCGCCCCCAGTTGTCACACAGAAAAGAGACGAGAGAGCATGAGGAGCAAAGGAGAGAGAGGGGAGAACTGCACCCAGCCACCGCCGCTTCTGCTGTTGGAGAACGCACTACCGGTTAGGGTTTCAAGTTGATTTAAGTTTTTTTGAATTTCCGGGGAAACGTTAAAATCATTGTATGATGGTTTTAGTCGCTATCGCCGGAGTTCTGGTGACCGCTGTCGCTTGGGATGGCTGCTGGGGATGCCGCCAAACCGGTTCAGAGACCGCTGCTGTTTCGTTTTATTATTACAGTAAGTATTTTTGTTTCGGAGACCCTGCATTATTGTTCTGTTACATGTATTACAGTCTTTGCGATATTAATAGTTTTAAGAGTTAGTAACCAAAGTTTCATGTTGTATTTTAAAGCTGCTTTTTGCTATTACGAAAGTGTGCGGAGCTGGAATTGAAGTTGCTGTTGATTTCGGGCTGAGAGAAAAGAGGTCAGTTGACGCGTTTGGGTTATGGTTTCAACTTTTTGAGGTAGGGGCCTTTTTCTAAAAAACTAATTTATTTTAAATTAGAATTGTTATAAATGGATATGATGTGTGAAATGCATTTCTGGTGATTATGCAAGTCTTATGAATTGTTTGGTTTATTTTGGATGAATACGATTGTCTGTTTGATTGCATTACTGACTGATTTTGTTAAATTAGAAATTTCTAAGTTGGTTTGATTTGAAATGATTTTGATATTTTGAAAGTTTGAATTCTATTTTCTTGAAGTATGAGAATGATATAAATTTTCAGAATTAGTCTAATTTTAAACTGATTTGGTTTGGAACCCGTGGAAAGAGTTGCGGAATGGTTTGGTTGGGGCCCAAAAACGGTGGCAAAGTCCAAGTTTTAGGGGAGATGCTGCTGAATTTTTACGTGATTTAAGATTCTGTTTTAAAATGTGATTTAGAAAAGGATTGGATTTGAGAGGTTCTATTATTTACTTCTTGATTTATTAAGAAATAGGTGTTTCGAGTTTAATCTTTTTAAGGAAGGTTTATGTTTTAAGATTGATTTAAATATAAAAGGACCTATATTTTGAAGTTTGATTAAAGAAGTACCTTTGGAGGAGTTTTAGTGTATTTTTAAAGAAATTGAATCTTGATTAATTAAATTCGTTTTGCTTTTGAAGTACTCTTTAAATTTTGATTTAGCAAGACTAAATAAGTCCGAGCCTTTGAGAATGTTTCTGATTAAGAATGAAATGGAAATTGGTATTTGGGCTTAAATAATTTTGGTTTTGAAATTGGTTCAGGACTTTTGGCTTACATGTGTTGGTTTTGGTTTTAAATCTCCATTTTAATTGACTTCAAATTAAGTAACTATGATTTCGAGGATTTCTAAAGAATTTAAGAAATGAGGTAGGTTATTCTTCCCTATAGTCTTGAGTCTTTGCCAAGGTTATTAATTGATAACTCTGATTTAAAATAGTTAAAAGGGATGATTTAAAAGTGAAGGATTCGAGTCTTTTCAAAGAGAATTCCAATTTGATATGATATTTGAAAGTCTTTTGGAAGTTTTGGAAAATGTTACATAAAGTGGCTCTGTTTTGAAGAGGATTGATTTTGAATAAAAGTGGATTATGAACTTGGAATAATTTGAGATATGAGGATTTTGAATTTTGAGACAAAGTTGAGTTTGATTTTGGTTTTAAAGTGAAGTGATTTGAGGAAAAAGTGATATATGGCATGAATGATGATTTGACTTGGTATGGATTGTTAATGAAGTGCGGAAATGATGATGAATGAATGATTATGAATGAATATGTGACTTTTGCACTTTTTTTTATCTGAGATACGAGTTTCCTGGGTAAAGTACTGTAGCTTGCCACCACGTGTTCCAAGTTGAGACTCGATACTCTGTTGATCTTACGTCGTAAGGGTGACCGGGCACTTATAAATTCCCGGGAAGGATACCCCCATTGAGCAAAATTTATATATGAGAAAAAGCTATGCATAGACTCTTGGGGATGCGCGACAAGGGACAGTCTAGGGTTTAGCAGCCGGACTCGTCGGGTTGGCTTTATAACCGACAGATCAGCCATAGGGCAGGCATTCATCATATGCATCTATATGACATTGTTTGGGTGTGCATATTGTAATTGGTTTGTCTATGTGAATAATTATGTTTAATTTCTAATTACTCTACTTGATGTAACTGCTTGATTGTGTTTGAACCTTCTTACTTGTGTTTGTGACTGAAAAATTGGTTCGGTTGTGGTAGATTGACTGTTGATTGAATTGCTTGGGCCTATGGCCATGATTGATTATGTAATGGACCGAAGGCCATGAATGGTTTGTGTTTTTGGTTTAGTAAAGTATGAAAAAGTAAACTGGTTCAGCATAGACTTAATGAACCTATGCTTGGAACAACTTGGTCATTCATATTGCCTAGGAAAAGCTTTTAAGATGGTTTTGGATTTTTGAAGAATTAATGGATTTCTCTTTTAAAAAGGATTTCAGATTTTGAATGTAGATCTCTGGTTTGAAAAGATACATAAGGCGGGTAACAATCAATGTACTTTAAAAACAGCTTTTATTTTCACGTATCCTATTATAGTAATTCTCTAACCCCATAGTGAGAACCAGCGAGGACGATATTCGGAAGAGTTTATTTATTTGATTTCTGTTTAAACAATGTTTTGTGTTGTATTAGTTACTTTTCCCTCGCCTCTATCTTTACAAGTTTTCATAAGAGGGATAGGAATTTGGTGATGAAATGCTTGTAAATTAATACTATGTATATATATATATATATATATATATATATATATGTATGTATGTATTCTTTGTAAGTATTGTAAGTTGTATTGTATGTATGGATGTATGTTTTCCACAATACAGTCTTTTGAAAAATACGACTTAAGTTTTAAACATGCTCTTATTTTAGTATTAAATAATTTAAGAGTCGTCGTATATCAGAGTGACGCAGCCAAAAGCGTGACACTTTGATACATCCTGTATGTTCATGGCTGAACCAGTTCCATCTAATATGCGAGATAATGGGGATGATGTAGTTGTGGAAGTGAATCCGACGAAGTTGTCATGGTCTCTGGTGGTTGGAGTTGTTTGGCTGTATGAAATGCAAAACCAATGGAACCTTGCTGAGGTTTACAGTGAGGAAATGGTGTTGCAAGATAAACGGGTATGTTACCGATGTCATTATTCTAAATTTTATGGATTGGGTCATTAGATATATGCAGTATTAACTCTGTACATTTATATTTTATTTTGTTACTATGCAAGGGTGATCGAATCCATTGCAGCATACCAAAACAAAATATCGTTGTATTCAAGACTCTTATTCGGGAACATGGGATTTATTCTATGAAGAATTTCATTGTGAAGGGTTGGGGGAAAGGGGTTAGGACTTGTTGTCACAAGTACAAGTTAAACTTTTATATCAAGACGTCAGTGTCACTGCTAACAAGTGGGATATTTCCCTTTACTCCCTTCCGTTTTGTATCTTATGAAGAGGTTCAGGCCATGCCTGCTGGAAATGAAAACCATCTCATAGGTATTTTGAAAGACATTGAATTGTTGTTTTTTATGGTTTTAACTTATTCTGTGTAAGAAAATTATTTTTTTTATCATTTCCTATGAATGAGATGTTTTTTATGTTGTGCAGACTGTATTGGGCATGTTGTAGGTAAAGAGGATGTAACAAATATGCTGACAAAATCAAGAAATGAGTATAAACTTCTGGCGGTCTACTTGGAGGATCTGCAGTACATTTGCTACCTAAATTATAATTTCCAACTTCTTATATAAAACTATTTTCATATTGTGTGTAATATGTGACAGAGAATTTTTGTTGACTTCTTTTTAATCACTTCTATGTTGCTATGTGTTGTGTTTAGGAAGAATTGGTTGAAGTATACCTAATTTGGTAACTTGGTTGACAAAGTTGAAAATTTTCTAGATAAAGCTGATGGTCAGCCCTTAGTGATGGTGACTCAAATGTTCAAGCCTCATTTGTATTTGAATGAAATCAACATTCAAAATAGTTTTCATATGTCTCGGATTTATATTAATCCTGACTTCCTTAATGCTGTTATATTTAGAGATAGGTACTGATAAACCACTATTTTATGATTTATCTTGTGCTCAATTGAGTGGTTTCTATCAATTCTTCACCCACTTATTCATATAATTTGCATGGTTTTACAATTCCTTCCTTATTATGTGATATATGTGAAAACATGTTTCCTAAGCCTTAAAAATATTAATTTTAATTATCCTTTATTACCATTTGATGCTGTGATCTGTGTGTTGAGTATTTTTAGGCTTTATAGGGCAGGAATGGCTTAGAGGACAAAAAGGAAACATGCAAAAGTGGAAGGAACGCGCAAAAATGAAGTTTTGAAGAAACTGACAGTGACGCGCGCGCATGGACGACGCGGACGCATGACAAGGAAAATCTCCAAATGATGCGCACGTGTGACCTACGCGTACGCATGGCAGACGCCACATGCAGAAAGTTGCAGAAGTCGCCCCAGCGATTTCTGGGCTCCTTTTCGGCCCAAATCCAAGCCCAGAAACACAGAATAGAGACTGCAGAATGGAGGAATCATGGATAGAGGGATCATTGATCATTCATTCATTCAATACACACAATTTTAGGTTTTAGATATAGTTTTCTAGAGAGAGAGGCTCTCTCCTCTCTCTTAGGTTTTAGGATTAGGATTTCTTCGTTTTCTCAATTCCAGGTTCAATGTTCCTTTAATTTATGTTCTCTTCTACTTTTATTTATTCTATTACTTTAACTTTTTTATTCTCCTAATATTGGTTTAGGAACTCCATGTTAGGATTGATTTTCTTATTTAATACAAATTGAGGTATTTCAGAATTATGATTGCTTTCTTTTATTTATGTTATTGATTCTTCCAATTTAATTTAGACTCTTCCCCCTTTGCTTTGGTTGAGTAATTGGTGACACTTGAGTTATCAAACTCAGCTGTTGATTGAAAATTGGAATTTCCTGATTGATTTGGATCCCTCTAAAGTTAGTCTTTCCATAGGATTTGACTAGGACTTGAGGAATCAAATTAATTAGTCCATTTGACTTTCCTTTATTTAGTAAGGGTTAACTAAGTGGGAGCAATAAACAATTTTTATCACATTTGATAAAGATAACTAGGATGAGATTTCCAGTTCTTATACCTTGCAATGGTTTTCATGATAATTAATTTACTTTCTTGTCAATTTATTTTCCTGTTCCTTATTTCAAAAACCCAAAAATATACCTTTTTCCATAACCAATAATAAATCATACTTCCCTGCAATTCCTTGAGAGACGACCCGAGGTTTAAATACTTCGGTTATAAATTTTATTGGATTTTGTTACTTGTGACAACCAAACTTTTGTACGAAAGGATTTCTTGTCGGTCTAGAAGCTATACTTGCAACGAGAACTTAATTGTGAAAATTCTAGACTGCGCAAGAGTTTCGTTCCGTCAAAAGTGCCACCGTTGCCAGGGAATTGCAATTGTGTGCCTTATTATTGGTTATTGTAAATATTTACTTCTTGTTTGTTTATTTGTTTTTATTTTTGTTTTTAATTTTTATTAGCTACTATGAGTTCTCACCCTTGTCGCTTTGAGTTTGGTTCCAATGTTGTTGTTAGGAATGGGAGCTATAATGGGAACATGCGTCAAGGTCAAAACAATCAAAGATGGAAGGAGCCACGAGGATCTGATCAACCCTTTCAGCAACAACACCTTCCAAAGTACCATGGACAATGACCATCTTACAATGCATGCCAAGACAATAGTTATGGTGGACCTTTTCGTGACAACCAACCTCCACCAAATTACTATGGTCGAGAGCCATTCCGAGGTGCGTACCAAGATGATAGATATGGTGGACCCCCTTGTAGTTACCAGCAAGCTCCATCATATGTCCATGAACCACCTCCTCAACATAGCTTTGAACCACCATACTCACAAGCCACCTACAACCATTCACCTCCATATGACCATAACCCTTATCCACCCCAATTCCAATCCAATTACCCCCAAGAACCACCACTTCCATATGCACTATGTCCATATCCATCGACCCAAGAATCACAGGCTCGCCTTAAGGAAACAGCAGATCAATTTCATGCAACCCTTCATCAACTGGAGCAAGCGATAAATCAATTAGCTTCCTGACGTTCGGACACTCAAGGAACTTCCATGGCTTCATGTGGGGAATCTAATGAAGAACGTAGCATGAAGGACACACTAGAAGCTCCGATGGACAGTAAGGAGCATGACTTTGTATTGGAACAAGTGGAGGAAGCTGGAATTATCGAAGAAGAAGAATTGGTCGAAGACTTAGGAGACGCTAAACCTCCATGGGAATCAAGAGTTGTGGAGAATTCTGCCCAAAAATTTGCAATTGATGCTGAGGAGGATAGTGCACAATCCCCAAGGCATGTACCTTATGAAGAATTGGAAGGAACAGATCAAGAAGCAAGTTTCCTTGGTAATGATGATCATGAATCAAGCTCTCCTAATGATGAAGTTGCATATGAATTTGAACTCCTTGAGCTTGAC